>NW_026611776.1:0-171824 GCF_023638135.1 Falco biarmicus
CTCAGCCCAGAAAGCAGGTAGAACAAGTTTTGTGGTGCCTTTCAGCTGTCTACCGGGGTAGTGTAAAAACTACCAACAGAACTCGTTTCTGGCACTTTCCCCGGTGGAGTTGTGCATGGGGTGTGTTTGGAACATTTTGTCAGGATCCGAGACCAAAATAGAGCCATTCCCCATCTCAGCCCAGAAAGCAGGTAGAACAAGTTTTGTGGTGCCTTTCAGCTGTCTACCGGGGTAGTGTAAAAACTGCCAACAGAACTCGTTTCTGGCACCTTCCGCAGTGGAGTTGTGCATGGGGTGTGTTTGGAACATTTTGTCAGGAGCCGAGACCAAAATTCAGCGATTCCCCATCTCAGCCCAGAAAGCAGGTAGAACAAGTTTTGTGGTGCCTTTCAGCTGCCTACCGGGGTAGTGTAAAAACTACCAAGAGAACTCGTTTCTGGCACCTTCCCCGGTGGAGTTGTGCATGGGGTGTGTTTGGAACATTTTGTCAGGAGCCGAGACCAAAATTCAGCGATTCCCCATCTCAGCCCAGAAAGCAGGTAGAACATCTTTTGTTGTGCCTTTCAGCTGCCTACCGGGGTAGTGTAAAAACTACTAACAGAACTCCTTTCTGGCACCTTCCCTGGTGGAGTTGTGCATGGGGTGTGTTTGGAACATTTTGTCAGGAGCCGAGACCAAAATTCAGCCATTCCCCATCTCAGCCCAGAAAGCAGGTAGAACAAGTTTTGTGGTGCCTTTCAGCTGCCTACCGGGGTAGTGTAAAAACTACCAACAGAACTCCTTTCTGGCACTTTCCCCGGTGGAGATGTGCATGGGGTGTGTTTGGAACATTTTGTCACCAGCCGAGACCAAAATTCAGCGATTCTCCATCTCAGCCCAGAAAGCAGGTAGAACAAGTTTTGTGGTGCCTTTCAGCTGCCTACCGGGGTAGTGTAAAAACTACCAAGAGAACTCGTTTCTGGCACCTTCCGCAGTGGAGTTGTGCATGGGGTGTGTTTGGAACATTTTGTCAGGAGCCGAGACCAAAATTCAGCGGTTCCCCATCTCAGCCCAGAAAGCAGGTAGAACATCTTTTGTTGTGCCTTTCAGCTGCCTACCGGAGTAGTGTAAAAACTACTAACAGAACTCCTTTCTGGCACCTTCCCTGGTGGAGTTGTGCATGGGGTGTGTTTGGAACATTTTGTCACCAGCCGAGTCCAAAATTCAGTGATTCCCCATCTCAGCCCAGAAAGCAGGTAGAACAAGTTTTGTGGTGCCTTTCAGCTGTCTACTGGGGTAGTGTAAAAAGTACCAGTAGAACTCGTTTCTGGCACTTTCCCCGGTGGAGTTGTGCATGGGGTGTGTTTGGAACATTTTGTCAGGAGCCGAGACCAAAATTCAGCCATTCCCCATCTCAGCCCAGAAAGCAGGTAGAACAAGTTTTGTGGAGCCTTTCAGCTGTCTACCGGGGTAGTGTAAAAAGTACCAGTAGAACTCGTTAATGGCACTTTCCCCGGTGGAGTTGTGCATGGGGTGTGTTTGTAACATTTTGTCACCAGCCGAGACCAAAATTCAGCGATTCCCCATCTCAGCCCAGAAAGCAGGTAGAACAAGTTTTGTGGTGCCTTTCAGCTGCCTACCGGGGTAGTGTAAAAACTACCAAGAGAACTCGTTTCTGGCACCTTCCACGGTGGAGTTGTGCATGGGGTGTGTTTGGAACATTTTGTCACCAGCCGAGTCCAAAATTCAGCGATTCCCCATCTCAGCCCAGAAAGCAGGTAGAACAAGTTTTGTGGTGCCTTTCAGCTGTCTACCGGGGTAGTGTAAAAACTACCAAGAGAACTCCTTTCTGGCACCTTCCGCGGTGGAGTTGTGCATGGGGTGTGTTTGGATCATTTTGTCAGTAGCCGAGACCAAAATTCAGCGATTCCCCATCTCAGCCCAGAAAGCAGGTAGAACAAGTTTTGTGGTGCCTTTCAGCTGCCTACCGGGGTAGTGTAAAAACTGCTAACAGAACTCGTTTCTGGCACCTTCCCCGGTGGAGTTGTGCATGGGGTGTGTTTGGAACACTTTGTCACCAGCCGAGACCAAAATTCAGCGATTCCCCATCTCAGCCCAGAAAGCAGGTAGAACAAGTTTTGTGGTGCCTTTCAGCTGCCTACCGGGGTAGTGTAAAAACTACCAAGAGAACTCCTTTCTGGCACCTTCCACGGTGGAGTTGTGCATGGGGTGTTTTTGGAGCATTTTGTCACAAGCCGACTCTAAAATTCATCGTTTCCCCATCTCAGCCCAGAAAGCAGGTAGAACAAGTTTTGTGGTGCCTTTCAGATGCCTACCGGGGTATTGTAAAAACTACCAAGAGAACTCCTTTCTGGCACCTTCCGCAGTGGAGTTGTGCATGGGGTGTGTTTGGAACATTTTGTCACCAGCCGAGACCAAAATTCAGCGATTCCCCATCTCAGCCCAGAAAGCAGGTAGAACAAGTTTTGTGGTGCCTTTCAGCTGTCTACCGGGGTAGTGTAAAAAGTACCAGTAGAACTCGTTAATGGCACTTTCCCCGGTGGAGTTGTGCATGGGGTGTGTTTGTAACAATTTGTCACCAGCCGAGACCAAAATTCAGCCATTCCCCATCTCAGCCCAGAAAGCAGGTAGAACAAGTTTTGTGGTGCCTTTCAGCTGCCTACCGGGGTAGTGTAAAAACTACCAAGAGAACTCGTTTCTGGCACTTTCCCCGGTGGAGTTGTGCATGGGGTGTGTTTGTAACATTTTGTCAGGAGCCGAGACCAAAATTCAGCCATTCCCCATCTCAGCCCAGAAAGCAGGTAGAACAAGTTTTGTGGTGCCTTTCAGCTGCCTACCGGGCTAGTGTAAAAACTACTAAGAGAACTCCATTCTGGCACCTTCCCTGGGGGAGTTGTGCATGGGGTGTGTTTGGAACATTTTGTCAGGAGCCGAGACCAAAATTCAGCCATTCCCCATCTCAGCCCAGAAAGCAGGTAGAACAAGTTTTGTGGTGCCTTTCAGCTGCCTACCGGGGTAGTGTAAAAACTACTAACAGAACTCGTTTCTGGCACCTTCCACGGTGGAGTTGTGCATGGGGTGTGTTTGGAGCATTTTGTCACCAGCCGACTCTAAAATTCATCGTTTCCCCATCTCAGCCCAGAAAGCAGGTAGAACAAATTTTATGGTGCCTTTCAGATGCCTACCGGGGTAGTGTAAAAACTACCAAGAGAACTCCTTTCTGGCACCTTCCCCGGTGGAGTTGTGCATGGGGTGAGTTTGGAACATTTTGTCACCAGCCGAGTCCAAAATTCAGCGATTCCCCATCTCAGCCCAGAAAGCAGGTAGAACAAGTTTTGTGGTGACTTTCAGCTGCCTACTGGGGTAGTGTAAAAAGTACCATTAGAACTCGTTTCTGGCACTTTCCCCGGTGGAGTTGTGCATGGGGTGTGTTTGGAACATTTTGTCAGGAGCCGAGACCAAAATAGAGCCATTCCCCATCTCAGCCCAGAAAGCAGGTAGAACAAGTTTTGTGGTGCCTTTCAGCTGCCTACCGGGGTAGTGTAAAAACTACCAACAGAACTCGTTTCTGGCACCTTCCCCGGTGGAGTTGTGCATGGGGTGTGTTTGGAACATTTTGTCACCAGCCGAGACCAAAATTCAGCGATTCTCCATCTCAGCCCAGAAAGCAGGTAGAACAAGTTTTGTGGTGCCTTTCAGCTGCCTACCGGGGTAGTGTAAAAACTACCAAGAGAACTCGTTTCTGGCACCTTCCACGGTGGAGTTGTGCATGGGGTGTGTTTGGAACATTTTGTCACCAGCCGAGTCCAAAATTCAGCGATTCCCCATCTCAGCCCAGAAAGCAGGTAGAACAAGTTTTGTGGTGCCTTTCAGCTGTCTACCGGGGTAGTGTAAAAACTACCAAGAGAACTCCTTTCTGGCACCTTCCGCGGTGGAGTTGTGCATGGGGTGTGTTTGGAACATTTTGTCAGGAGCCGAGACCAAAATTCAGCGATTCCCCATCTCAGCCCAGAAAGCAGGTAGAACAAGTTTTGTGGAGCCTTTCAGCTGTCTACCGGGGTAGTGTAAAAAGTACCAGTAGAACTCGTTAATGGCACTTTCCCCGGTGGAGTTGTGCATGGGGTGTGTTTGTAACATTTTGTCACCAGCCGAGACCAAAATTCAGCCATTCCCCATCTCAGCCCAGAAAGCAGGTAGAACAAGTTTTGTGGTGCCTTTCAGCTGCCTACCGGGGTAGTGTAAAAACTACCAAGAGAACTCGTTTCTGGCACCTTCCACGGTGGAGTTGTGCATGGGGTGTGTTTGGAACATTTTGTCACCAGCCGAGTCCAAAATTCAGCGATTCCCCATCTCAGCCCAGAAAGCAGGTAGAACAAGTTTTGTGGTGCCTTTCAGCTGTCTACCGGGGTAGTGTAAAAACTACCAAGAGAACTCCTTTCTGGCACCTTCCGCGGTGGAGTTGTGCATGGGGTGTGTTTGGAACATTTTGTCAGGAGCCGAGACCAAAATTCAGCGATTCCCCATCTCAGCCCAGAAAGCAGGTAGAACAAGTTTTGTGGTGCCTTTCAGCTGCCTACCGGGGTAGTGTAAAAACTGCTAACAGAACTCGTTTCTGGCACCTTCCCCGGTGGAGTTGTGCATGGGGTGTGTTTGGAACACTTTGTCACCAGCCGAGACCAAAATTCAGCGATTCCCCATCTCAGCCCAGAAACCAGGTAGAACAAGTTTTGTGGTGCCTTTCAGCTGCCTACCGGGGTAGTGTAAAAACTACCAAGAGAACTCCTTTCTGGCACCTTCCACGGTGGAGTTGTGCATGGGGTGTGTTTGGAACATTTTGTCACAAGCCGACTCTAAAATTCATCGTTTCCCCATCTCAGCCCAGAAAGCAGGTAGAACAAGTTTTGTGGTGCCTTTCAGATGCCTACCGGGGTAGTGTAAAAACTACCAAGAGAACTCGTTTCTGGCACCTTCCGCAGTGGAGTTGTGCATGGGGTGTGTTTGGAACATTTTGTCACCAGCCGAGACCAAAATTCAGCGATTCCCCATCTCAGCCCAGAAAGCAGGTAGAACAAGTTTTGTGGTGCCTTTCAGCTGCCTACCGGGGTAGTGTAAAAACTGCTAACAGAACTCGTTTCTGGCACCTTCCCCGGTGGAGTTGTGCATGGGGTGTGTTTGGAACACTTTGTCACCAGCCGAGACCAAAGTTCAGCGATTCCCCATCTCAGCCCAGAAACCAGGTAGAACAAGTTTTGTGGTGCCTTTCAGCTGCCTACCGGGCTAGCGTAAAAACTACTAAGAGAACTCCTTTCTGGCTCCTTCCCTGGGGGAGTTGTGCATGGGGTGTGTTTGGAACATTTTGTCAGGAGCCGAGACCAAAATTCAGCCATTCCCCATCTCAGCCCAGAAAGCAGGTAGAACAAGTTTTGTGGTGCCTTTCAGCTGCCTACCGGGGTAGTGTAAAAACTACTAACAGAACTCGTTTCTGGCACCTTCCACGGTGGAGTTGTGCATGGGGTGTGTTTGGAGCATTTTGTCACCAGCCGACTCTAAAATTCATCGTTTCCCCATCTCAGCCCAGAAAGCAGGTAGAACAAATTTTATGGTGCCTTTCAGATGCCTACCGGAGTATTGTAAAAACTACCAAGAGAACTCCTTTCTGGCACCTTCCCCGGTGGAGTTGTGCATGGGGTGAGTTTGGAACATTTTGTCACCAGCCGAGTCCAAAATTCAGCGATTCCCCATCTCAGCCCAGAAAGCAGGTAGAACAAGTTTTGTGGTGACTTTCAGCTGCCTACTGGGGTAGTGTAAAAAGTACCAGTAGAACTCGTTTCTGGCACTTTCCCCGGTGGAGTTGTGCATGGGGTGTGTTTGGAACATTTTGTCAGGAGCCGAGACCAAAATAGAGCCATTCCCCATCTCAGCCCAGAAAGCAGGTAGAACAAGTTTTGTGGTGCCTTTCAGCTGTCTACCGGGGTAGTGTAAAAACTGCCAACAGAACTCGTTTCTGGCACCTTCCGCAGTGGAGTTGTGCATGGGGTGTGTTTGTAACATTTTGTCACCAGCCGAGACCAAAATTCAGCCATTCCCCATCTCAGCCCAGAAAGCAGGTAGAACAAGTTTTGTGGTGCCTTTCAGCTGCCTACCGGGGTAGTGTAAAAACTACCAAGAGAACTCGTTTCTGGCACCTTCCGCAGTGGAGTTGTGCATGGGGTGTGTTTGGAACATTTTGTCACCAGCCGAGACCAAAATTCAGCCATTCCCCATCTCAGCCCAGAAAGCAGGTAGAACATTTTGTGGTGCCTTTCAGCTGCCTACCGGGGTAGTGTAAAAACTACCAAGAGAACTCGTTTCTGGCACCTTCCGCAGTGGAGTTGTGCATGGGGTGTGTTTGTAACATTTTGTCACCAGCCGAGACCAAAATTCAGCCATTCCCCATCTCAGCCCAGAAAGCAGGTAGAACAAGTTTTGTGGTGGCTTTCAGCTGCCTACCGGGGTAGTGTAAAAACTACCAAGAGAACTCGTTTCTGGCACCTTCCGCGGTGGAGTTGTGCATGGGGTGTGTTTGGAACATTTTGTCAGGAGCCGAGACCAAAATTCAGCGATTCCCCATCTCAGCCCAGAAAGCAGGTAGAACATCTTTTGTTGTGCCTTTCAGCTGCCTACCGGGGTAGTGTAAAAACTACTAACAGAACTCCTTTCTGGCACCTTCCCTGGTGGAGTTGTGCATGGGGTGTGTTTGGAACATTTTGTCACCAGCCGAGTCCAAAATTCAGTGATTCCCCATCTCAGCCCAGAAAGCAGGTAGAACAAGTTTTGTGGTGCCTTTCAGCTGCCTACCGGGGTAGTGTAAAAAGTACCAGTAGAACTCGTTAATGGCACTTTCCCCGGTGGAGTTGTGCATGGGGTGTGTTTGTAACAATTTGTCACCAGCCGAGACCAAAATTCAGCGATTCCCCATCTCAGCCCAGAAAGCAGGTAGAACAAGTTTTGTGGTGCCTTTCAGCTGCCTACCGGGGTAGTGTAAAAACTACCAAGAGAACTCGTTTCTGGCACCTTCCGCAGTGGAGTTGTGCACGGGGTGTGTTTGGAACATTTTGTCAGGAGCCGAGACCAAAATTCAGCCATTCCCCATCTCAGCCCAGAAAGCAGGTAGAACAAGTTTTGTGGTGCCTTTCAGCTGCCTACCGGGGTAGTGTAAAAACTACCAAGAGAACTCGTTTCTGGCACTTTCCCCGGTGGAGTTGTGCATGGGGTGTGTTTGGAACATTTTGTCTCCAGCTGAGGCCAAAATTCAGCGATTCCCCATCTCAGCCCAGAAAGCAGGTAGAACAAGTTTTGTGGTGCCTTTCAGCTGCCTACCGGGCTAGTGTAAAAACTACTAAGAGAACTCCTTTCTGGCACCTTCCCTGGGGGAGTTGTGCATGGGGTGTGTTTGGAACATTTTGTCAGGAGCCGAGACCAAAATTCAGCCATTCCCCATCTCAGCCCAGAAAGCAGGTAGAACAAGTTTTGTGGTGCCTTTCAGCTGCCTACCGGGGTAGTGTAAAAACTACCAAGAGAACTCCTTTGTGGCACCTTCCACGGTGGAGTTGGGCATGGGGTGTGTTTGGAGCATTTTGTCACCAGCCGACTCTAAAAATCATCGTTTCCCCATCTCAGCCCAGAAAGCAGGTAGAACAAATTTTATGGTGCCTTTCAGATGCCTACCGGGGTATTGTAAAAACTACCAAGAGAACTCCTTTCTGGCACCTTCCCCGGTGGAGTTGTGCATGGGGTGAGTTTGGAACATTTTGTCACCAGCCGAGTCCAAAATTCAGCGATTCCCCATCTCAGCCCAGAAAGCAGGTAGAACAAGTTTTGTGGTGACTTTCAGCTGCCTACTGGGGTAGTGTAAAAAGTACCAGTAGAACTCGTTTCTGGCACTTTCCCCGGTGGAGTTGTGCATGGGGTGTGTTTGGAACATTTTGTCAGGATCCGAGACCAAAATAGAGCCATTCCCCATCTCAGCCCAGAAAGCAGGTAGAACAAGTTTTGTGGTGCCTTTCAGCTGTCTACCGGGGTAGTGTAAAAACTGCCAACAGAACTCGTTTCTGGCACCTTCCGCAGTGGAGTTGTGCATGGGGTGTGTTTGGAACATTTTGTCAGGAGCCGAGACCAAAATTCAGCGATTCCCCATCTCAGCCCAGAAAGCAGGTAGAACAAGTTTTGTGGTGCCTTTCAGCTGCCTACCGGGGTAGTGTAAAAACTACCAAGAGAACTCGTTTCTGGCACCTTCCCCGGTGGAGTTGTGCATGGGGTGTGTTTGGAACATTTTGTCAGGAGCCGAGACCAAAATTCAGCGATTCCCCATCTCAGCCCAGAAAGCAGGTAGAACATCTTTTGTTGTGCCTTTCAGCTGCCTACCGGGGTAGTGTAAAAACTACTAACAGAACTCCTTTCTGGCACCTTCCCTGGTGGAGTTGTGCATGGGGTGTGTTTGGAACATTTTGTCAGGAGCCGAGACCAAAATTCAGCCATTCCCCATCTCAGCCCAGAAAGCAGGTAGAACAAGTTTTGTGGTGCCTTTCAGCTGCCTACCGGGTTAGTGTAAAAAGTACCAGTAGAACTCGTTAATGGCACTTTCCCCGGTGGAGTTGTGCATGGGGTGTGTTTGTAACAATTTGTCACCAGCCGAGACCAAAATTCAGCGATTCCCCATCTCAGCCCAGAAAGCAGGTAGAACAAGTTTTGTGGTGCCTTTCAGCTGTCTACCGGGGTAGTGTAAAAACTACCAAAAGAACTCGTTTCTGGCACTTTCCCCGGTGGAGTTGTGCATGGGGTGTGTTTGTAACATTTTGTCACCAGCCGAGACCAAAATTCAGCCATTCCCCATCTCAGCCCAGAAAGCAGGTAGAACAAGTTTTGTGGTGCCTTTAAGCTGCCTACCGGGGTAGTGTAAAAACTACCAAGAGAACTCGTTTCTAGCACCTTCCCTGGTGGAGTTGTGCATGGGGTGTGTTTGGAACATTTTGTCTCCAGCCGAGACCAAAATTCAGCCATTCCCCATCTCAGCCCAGAAAGCAGGTAGAACAAGTTTTGTGGTGCCTTTCAGCTGCCTACCGGGGTAGTGTAAAAACTGCTAACAGAACTCGTTTCTGGCACCTTCCCCGGTGGAGTTGTGCATGGGGTGTGTTTGGAACACTTTGTCACCAGCCGAGACCAAAATTCAGCGATACCCCATCTCAGCCCAGAAAGCAGGTAGAACAACTTTTGTGGTGCCTTTCAGCTGCCTACCGGGGTAGTGTAAAAACTACCAAGAGAACTCGTTTCTGGCACCTTCCCCGGTGGAGTTGTGCATGGGGTGTGTTTGGAACATTTTGTCATGAGCCGAGACCAAAATTCAGCGATTCCCCATCTCAGCCCAGAAAGCAGGTAGAACAAGTTTTGTGGTGCCTTTCAGCTGCCTACCGGGGTAGTGTAAAAACTACCAAGAGAACTCCTTTCTGGCACCTTCCACGGTGGAGTTGTGCATGGGGTGTTTTTGGAGCATTTTGTCACAAGCCGACTCTAAAATTCATCGTATCCCCATCTCAGCCCAGAAAGCAGGTAGAACAAATTTTATGGTGCCTTTCAGATGCCTACCGGGGTATTGTAAAAACTACCAAGAGAACTCCTTTTTGGCACCTTCCGCGGTTGAGTTGTGCATGGGGTGTGTTTGGAACATTTTGTCACCTGCCGAGTCCAAAATTCAGCGATTCCCCATCTCAGCCCAGAAAGCAGGTAGAACAAGTTTTGTGGTGCCTTTCAGCTGTCTACAGGGATAGTGTAAAAAGTACCAGTAGAACTCGTTTCTGGCACTTTCCCCGGTGGAGTTGTGCATGGGGTGTGTTTGTAACATTTTGTCACCAGCCGAGACCAAAATTCAGCCATTCCCCATCTCAGCCCAGAAAGCAGGTAGAACATCTTTTGTGGTTCCTTTCAGCTGTCTACCGGGGTAGTGTAAAAAGTACCAGTAGAACTCGTTTCTGGCACTTTCCCCGGTGGAGTTGTGCATGCGGTGTGTTTGTAACATTTTTTCTCCAGCCGAGACCAAAATTCAGCCATTCCCCATCTCAGCCCAGAAAGCAGGTAGAACAAGTTTTGTGGAGCCTTTCAGCTGTCTACCGGGGTAGTGTAAAAAGTACCAGTAGAAGTCGTTAATGGCACTTTCCCCGGTGGAGTTGTGCATGGGGTGTGTTTTAACAATTTGTCACCAGCCGAGACCAAAATTCAGCGATTCCCCATCTCAGCCCAGAAAGCAGGTAGAACAAGTTTTGTGGTGCCTTTCAGCTGTCTACTGGGGTAGTGTAAAAAGTACCAGTAGAACTCGTTTCTGGCACTTTCCCCGGTGGAGTTGTGCATGGGGTGTGTTTGGAACATTTTGTCACCAGCCGAGACCAAAATAGAGCCATTCCCCATTTCAGCCCAGAAAGCAGGTAGAACAAGTTTTGTGGTGACTTTCAGCTGTCTACCGGGGTAGTGTAAAAAGTACCAGTAGAACTCGTTTCTGGCACCTTTGCCGGTGGAGTTGTGCATGGGGTGTGTTTGGAACATTTTGTCTCCAGCTGAGACCAAAATTCAGCGATTCCCCATCTCAGCCCAGAAAGCAGGTAGAACAAGTTTTGTGGTGCCTTTCAGCTGCCTACCGGGGTAGTGTAAAAACTACTAACAGAACTCGTTTCTGGCACCTTCCCCGGTGGAGTTGTGCATGGGGTGTGTTTGGAACATTTTGTCAGGAGCCGAGACCAAAATTCAGCGATTTTCCATCTCAGCCCAGAAAGCAGGTAGAACAAGTTTTGTGGTGCCTTTCAGCTGCCTACCGGGGTAGTGTAAAAACTACCAAGAGAACTCGTTTCTGGCACCTTCCGCGGTGGAGTTGTGCATGGGGTGTGTTTGGAACATTTTGTCATGAGCCGAGACCAAAATTCAGCGATTCCCCATCTCAGCCCAGAAAGCAGGTAGAACAAGTTTTGTGGTGCCTTTCAGCTGCCTACCGGGGTAGTGTAAAAACTACCAAGAGAACTCCTTTCTGGCACCTTCCACGGTGGAGTTGTGCATGGGGTGTTTTTGGAGCATTTTGTCACAAGCCGACTCTAAAATTCATCGTTTCCCCATCTCAGCCCAGAAAGCAGGTAGAACAAATTTTATGGTGCCTTTCAGATGCCTACCGGGGTATTGTAAAAACTACCAAGAGAACTCCTTTTTGGCACCTTCCGCGGTTGAGTTGTGCATGGGGTGTGTTTGGAACATTTTGTCACCAGCCGAGTCCAAAATTCAGCGATTCCCCATCTCAGCCCAGAAAGCAGGTAGAACAAGTTTTGTGTTGCCTTTCAGCTGTCTACAGGGGTAGTGTAAAAAGTACCAGTAGAACTCGTTTCTGGCACTTTCCCCGGTGGAGTTGTGCATGGGGTGTGTTTGGAACATTTTGTCACCAGCCGAGACCAAAATTCAGCCATTCCCCATCTCAGCCCAGAAAGCAGGTAGAACATCTTTTGTGGTGCCTTTCAGCTGTCTACCGGGGTAGTGTAAAAAGTACCAGTAGAACTCGTTTCTGGCACTTTCCCCGGTGGAGTTGTGCATGCGGTGTGTTTGGAACATTTTTTCTCCAGCCGAGACCAAAATTCAGCCATTCCCCATCTCAGCCCAGAAAGCAGGTAGAACAAGTTTTGTGGAGCCTTTCAGCTGTCTACCGGGGTAGTGTAAAAAGTACCAGTAGAAGTCGTTAATGGCACTTTCCCCGGTGGAGTTGTGCATGGGGTGTGTTTTAACAATTTGTCACCAGCCGAGACCAAAATTCAGCAATTCCCCATCTCAGCCCAGAAAGCAGGTAGAACAAGTTTTGTGGTGCCTTTCAGCTGTCTACTGGGGTAGTGTAAAAAGTACCAGTAGAACTCGTTTTTGGCACTTTCCCCGGTGGAGTTGTGCATGGGGTGTGTTTGGAACATTTTGTCACCAGCCGAGGCCAAAATTCAGCGATTCCCCATCTCAGCCCAGAAAGCAGGTAGAACAAGTTTTGTGGTGCCTTTCAGCTGCCTACCGGGGTAGTGTAAAAAATACCAAGAGAACTCGTTTCTGGCACCTTCCACGGTGGAGTTGTGCATGGGGTGTGTTTGGAACACTTTGTCACCAGCCGAGACTAAAATTCAGCGATTCCCCATCTCAGCCCAGAAAGCAGGTAGAACAAGTTTTGTGGTGCCTTTCAGCTGCCTACCGGGGTAGTGTAAAAACTACTAAAAGAACTCCTTTCTGGCACCTTCCACGGTGGAGTTGTGCTTGGGGTGTGTTTGGAGCATTTTGTCACCAGCCGACTCTAAAATTCATCGTTTCCCCATCTCAGCCCAGAAAGCAGGTAGAACAAATTTTATGGTGCCTTTCAGATGCCTACCGGGGTATTGTAAAAACTACCAAGAGAACTCCTTTGTGGCACCTTCCGCGGTGGAGTTGTGCATGGGGTGTGTTTGGAACATTTTGTCACCAGCCGAATCCAAAATTCAGCGATTCCCCATCTCAGCCCAGAAAGCAGGTAGAACAACTTTTGTGGTGCCTTGCAGCTGTCTACCGGGGTAGTGTAAAAAGTACCAGTAGAACTCGTTTCTGGCACTTTCCCCGGTGGAGTTGTGCATGGGGTGTGTTTGGAACATTTTGTCACCAGCCGAGACCAAAATTCAGCGATTCCCCATCTCAGCCCAGAAAGCAGGTAGAACAAGTTTTGTGGTGCCTTTCAGCTGCCTACCGGGGTAGTGTAAAAAGTACCAGTAGAACTCGTTTCTGGCACCTTCCCCGGTGGACTTGTGCATGGGGTGTGTTTGGAACACTTTGTCACCAGCCGAGACCAAAATTCAGCGATTCCCCATCTCAGCCCAGAAAGCAGGTAGAACAAGTTTTGTGGTGCCTTTCAGCTGCCTACCGGGGTAGTGTAAAAACTACCAAGAGAACTCCTTTCTGGCACCTTCCCCGGTGGAGTTGTGCATGGGGTGTGTTTGGAACATTTTGTCACCAGCCGAGACCAAAATTCAGTGATTCCCCATCTCAGCCCAGAAAGCAGGTAGAACAAGTTTTGTGGTGCCTTTCAGCTGTCTACCGGGGTAGTGTAAAAACTACCAACAGAACTCCTTTCTGGCACCTTCCGCGGTGGAGTTGTGCATGGGGTGTGTTTGGAACATTTTGTCAGGAGCCGAGACCAAAATTCAGCGATTCCCCATCTCAGCCCAGAAAGCAGGTAGAACAAGTTTTGTGGTGCCTTTCAGCTGCCTACCGGGGTAGTGTAAAAACTACCAAGAGAACTCGTTAATGGCACCTTCCCTGGTGGAGTTGTACATGGGGTGTGTTTGGAACATTTTGTCATGAGCCGAGACCAAAATTCAGCCATTCCCCATCTCTGACCAGAAAGCAGGTAGAACAAGTTTTGTGGTGCCTTTCAGCTGTCTACTGGGGTAGTGTAAAAAGTACCAGTAGAACTCGTTTCTGGCACTTTCCCCGGTGGAGTTGTGCATGGGGTGTGTTTGTAACATTTTGTCACCAGCCGAGACCAAAATTCAGCCATTCCCCATCTCAGCCCAGAAAGCAGGTAGAACAAGTTTTGTGGTGCCTTTCAGCTGCCTACCGGGGTAGTGTAAAAACTACCAAGAGAACTCCTTTCTGGCACCTTCCCCGGTGGAGTTGTGCATGGGGTGTGTTCGTAACATTTTGTCACCAGCCGAGACCAAAATTCAGCGATTCCCCATCTCAGCCCAGAAAGCAGGTAGAACAAGTTTTGTGGTGCCTTTCAGCTGCCTACCGGGGTAGTGTAAAAACTACCAACAGAACTCGTTTCTGGCACCTTCCCTGGTGGAGTTGTACATGGGGTGTGTTTGGAACATTTTGTCAGGAGCCGAGACCAAAATTCAGCCATTCCCCATCTCTGACCAGAAAGCAGGTAGAACAAGTTTTGTGGTGCCTTTCAGCTGTCTACTGGGGTAGTGTAAAAAGTACCAGTAGAACTCGTTTCTGGCACTTTCCCCGGTGGAGTTGTGCATGGGGTGTGTTTTTAACATTTTGTCACCAGCCGAGACCAAAATTCAGCCATTCCCCATCTCAGCCCAGAAAGCAGGTAGAACAAGTTTTGTGGTGCCTTTCAGCTGCCTACCGGGGTAGTGTAAAAACTACTAACAGAACTCGTTTCTGGCACCTTCCGCGGTGGAGTTGTGCATGGGGTGTGTTTGGAACATTTTGTCATGAGCCGAGACCAAAATTCAGCGATTCCCCATCTCAGCCCAGAAAGCAGGTAGAACAACTTTTGTGGTGCCTTTCAGCTGCCTACCGGGGTAGTGTAAAAACTACCAAGAGAACTCCTTTCTGGCACCTTCCACGGTGGAGTTGTGCATGGGGTGTTTTTGGAGCATTTTGTCACAAGCCGACTCTAAAATTCATCGTTTCCCCATCTCAGCCCAGAAAGCAGGTAGAACAAATTTTATGGTGCCTTTCAGATGCCTACCGGGGTATTGTAAAAACTACCAAGAGAACTCCTTTCTGGCACCTTCCGCGGTTGAGTTGTGCATGGGGTGTGTTTGGAACATTTTGTCACCAGCCGAGTCCAAAATTCAGCGATTCCCCATCTCAGCCCAGAAAGCAGGTAGAACAAGTTTTGTGGTGCCTTTCAGCTGCCTACCGGGGTAGTGTAAAAAGTACCAGTAGAACTCGTTTCTGGCACTTTCCCCGGTGGAGTTGTGCATGGGGTGTGTTTGGAACATTTTGTCAGGAGCCGAGACCAAAATTCAGCCATTCCCCATCTCAGCCCAGAAAGCAGGTAGAACATCTTTTGTGGTGCCTTTCAGCTGTCTACCGGGGTAGTGTAAAAACTACCAAGAGAACTCCTTTCTGGCACCTTCCGCGGTGGAGTTGTGCATGGGGTGTGTTTGGAACATTTTGTCACCAGCCGAGACCAAAATTCAGCCATTCCCCATCTCAGCCCAGAAAGCAGGTAGAACAAGTTTTGTGGTGCCTTTCAGCTGTCTACCGGGGTAGTGTAAAAAGTACCAGTAGAACTCGTTTCTGGCACTTTCCCCGGTGGAGCTGTGCATGGGGTGTGTTTGTAATATTTTGTCACCAGCCGAGACCAAAATTCAGCCATTCCCCATCTCAGCCCAGAAAGCAGGTAGAACAAGTTTTGTGGTGCCTTTCAGCTGTCTACCGGGGTAGTGTAAAAACTACCAACAGAACTCGTTTCTGGCACTTTCCCCGGTGGAGTTGTGCATGGGGTGTGTTTGGAACATTTTGTCACCAGCCGAGACCAAAATTCAGCGATTCTCCATCTAAGCCCAGAAAGCAGGTAGAACAAGTTTTGTGGTGCCTTTCAGCTGCCTACCGGGGTAGTGTAAAAACTACTAACAGAACTCGTTTCTGGCACCTTCCGCAGTGGAGTTGTGCATGGGGTGTGTTTGGAACATTTTGTCAGGAGCCGAGACCAAAATTCAGCCATTCCCCATCTCAGCCCAGAAAGCAGGTAGAACATCTTTTGTTGTGCCTTTCAGCTGCCTACCGGGGTAGTGTAAAAACTACTAACAGAACTCCTTTCTGGCGCCTTCCCTGGTGGAGTTGTGCATGGGGTGTGTTTGGAACATTTTGTCACCAGCCGAGTCCAAAATTCAGTGATTCCCCATCTCAGCCCATAAAGCAGGTAGAACAAGTTTTGTGGTGCCTTTCAGCTGTCTACTGGGGTAGTGTAAAAAGTACCAGTAGAACTCGTTTCTGGCACTTTCCCCGGTGGAGTTGTGCATGGGGTGTGTTTGTAACATTTTGTCAGGAGCCGAGACCAAAATTCAGAGATTCCCCATCTCAGCCCAGAAAGCAGGTAGAACAAGTTTTGTGGTGCCTTTCAGCTGCCTACCGGGGTAGTGTAAAAAGTACCAGTAGAACTCGTTAATGGCACTTTCCCCGGTGGAGTTGTGCATGGGGTGTGTTTGTAACAATTTGTCACCAGCTGAGACCAAAATTCAGCGATTCCCCATCTCAGCCCAGAAAGCAGGTAGAACAAGTTTTGTGGTGCCTTTCAGCTGTCTACCGGGGTAGTGTAAAAAGTACCAGTAGAACTCGTTAATGGCACTTTCCCCGGTGGAGTTGTGCATGGGGTGTGTTTGGAACATTTTGGCACCAGCCGAGACCAAAATTCAGCCATTCCCCATCTCAGCCCAGAAAGCAGGTAGAACAAGTTTTGTGGTGCCTTTCAGCTGTCTACTGGGGTAGTGTAAAAAGTACCAGTAGAACTCGTTTCTGGCACTTTCCCCGGTGGAGTTGTGCATGGGGTGTGTTTGTAACATTTTGTCACCAGCCGAGACTAAAATTCAGCGATTCCCCATCTCAGCCCAGAAAGCAGGTAGAACAAGTTTTGTGGTGCCTTTCAGCTGCCTACCGGGGTAGTGTAAAAAGTACCAGTAGAACTCCTTTCTGGCACTTTCCCCGGTGGAGTTGTGCATGGGGTGTGTTTGTAACAATTTTTCACCAGCTGAGACCAAAATTCAGCGATTCCCCATCTCAGCCCAGAAAGCAGGTAGAACAAGTTTTGTGGTGCCTTTCAGCTGTCTACCGGGGTAGTGTAAAAAGTACCAGTAGAACTCCTTTCTGGCACTTTCCCCGGTGGAGTTGTGCATGGGGTGTGTTTGGAACATTTTGTCACCAGCCGAGACCAAAATTCAGCCATTCCCCATCTCAGCCCAGAAAGCAGGTAGAACAAGTTTTGTGGTGCCTTTCAGCTGTCTACTGGGGTAGTGTAAAAAGTACCAGTAGAACTCGTTTCTGGCACTTTCCCCGGTGGAGTTGTGCATGGGGTGTGTTTGGAACATTTTGTCACCAGCCGAGACCAAAATTCAGCCATTCCCCATCTCAGCCCAGAAAGCAGGTAGAACAAGTTTTGTGGTGCCTTTCAGCTGCCTACCGGGGTAGTGTAAAAACTACTAACAGAACTCGTTTCTGGCACCTTCCGCAGTGGAGTTGTGCATGGGGTGTGTTTGGAACATTTTGTCAGGAGCCGAGACCAAAATTCAGCGATTCCCCATCTCAGCCCAGAAAGCAGGTAGAACAAGTTTTGTGGTGCCTTTCAGCTGCCTACAGGGGTAGTGTAAAAACTACCAAGAGAACTCGTTTCTGGCACCTTCCGCAGTGGAGTTGTGCATGGGGTGTGTTTGGAACATTTTGTCAGGAGCCGAGACCAAAATTCAGCCATTCCCCATCTCAGCCCAGAAAGCAGGTAGAACATCTTTTGTTGTGCCTTTCAGCTGCCTACCGGGGTAGTATAAAAACTACTAACAGAACTCCTTTCTGGCGCCTTCCCTGGTGGAGTTGTGCATGGGGTGTGTTTGGAACATTTTGTCACCAGCCGAGTCCAAAATTCAGTGATTCCCCATCTCAGCCCATAAAGCAGGTAGAACAAGTTTTGTGGTGCCTTTCAGCTGTCTACTGGGGTAGTGTAAAAAGTACCAGTAGAACTCGTTAATGGCACTTTCCCCGGTGGAGTTGTGCATGGGGTGTGTTTGTAACATTTTGTCAGGAGCCGAGACCAAAATTCAGAGATTCCCCATCTCAGCCCAGAAAGCAGGTAGAACAAGTTTTGTGGTGCCTTTCAGCTGTCTACCGGGGTAGTGTAAAAAGTACCAGTAGAACTCGTTAATGGCACTTTCCCCGGTGGAGTTGTGCATGGGGTGTGTTTGGAACATTTTGTCAGGAGCCGAGACCAAAATTCAGCCATTCCCCATCTCAGCCCAGAAAGCAGGTAGAACAAGTTTTGTGGAGCCTTTCAGCTGTCTACCGCGGTAGTGTAAAAAGTACCAGTAGAACTCGTTTCTGGCACTTTCCCCGGTGGAGTTGTGCATGGGGTGTGTTTGTAACATTTTGTCACCAGCCGAGACCAAAATTCAGCGATTCCCCATCTCAGCCCAGAAAGCAGGTAGAACAAGTTTTGTGGTGCCTTTCAGCTGTCTACCGGGGTAGTGTAAAAACTACCAACAGAACTCGTTTCTGGCACTTTCCCCGGTGGAGTTGTGCATGGGGTGTGTTTGGAACATTTTGTCACCAGCCGAGACCAAAATTCAGCGATTCTCCATCTAAGCCCAGAAAGCAGGTAGAACAAGTTTTGTGGTGCCTTTCAGCTGTCTACCGGGGTAGTGTAAAAAGTACCAGTAGAACTCGTTAATGGCACTTTCCCCGGTGGAGTTGTGCATGGGGTGTGTTTGGAACATTTTGTCAGGAGCCGAGACCAAAATTCAGCCATTCCCCATCTCAGCCCAGAAAGCAGGTAGAACAACTTTTGTGGTGCCTTTCAGCTGTCTACCGGGGTAGTGTAAAAAGTACCAGTAGAACTCGTTTCTGGCACTTTCCCCGGTGGAGCTGTGCATGGGGTGTGTTTGTAACATTTTGTCACCAGCCGAGACCAAAATTCAGCCATTCCCCATCTCAGCCCAGAAAGCAGGTAGAACAAGTTTTGTGGTGCCTTTCAGCTGTCTACCGGGGTAGTGTAAAAAGTACCAGTAGAACTCGTTAATGGCACTTTCCCCGGTGGAGTTGTGCATGGGGTGTGTTTGGAACATTTTGTCACCAGCCGAGACCAAAATTCAGCCATTCCCCATCTCAGCCCAGAAAGCAGGTAGAACAAGTTTTGTGGTGCCTTTCAGCTGTCTACTGGGGTAGTGTAAAAAGTACCAGTAGAACTCGTTTCTGGCACTTTCCCCGGTGGAGTTGTGCATGGGGTGTGTTTGGAACATTTTGTCACCAGCCGAGACTAAAATTCAGCGATTCCCCATCTCAGCCCAGAAAGCAGGTAGAACAAGTTTTGTGGTGCCTTTCAGCTGTCTACCGGGGTAGTGTAAAAACTACCAACAGAACTCGTTTCTGGCACTTTCCCCGGTGGAGTTGTGCATGGGGTGTGTTTGGAACATTTTGTCACCAGCCGAGACCAAAATTCAGCGATTCTCCATCTAAGCCCACAAAGCAGGTAGAACAAGTTTTGTGGAGCCTTTCAGCTGTCTACCGGGGTAGTGTAAAAACTACTAACAGAACTCGTTTCTGGCACCTTCCGCAGTGGAGTTGTGCATGGGGTGTGTTTGGAACATTTTGTCACCAGCCGAGACCAAAATTCAGCCATTCCCCATCTCAGCCCAGAAAGCAGGTAGAACAAGTTTTGTGGTGCCTTTCAGCTGCCTACCGGGGTAGTGTAAAAACTACCAAGAGAACTCGTTTCTGGCACCTTCCGCAGTGGAGTTGTGCATGGGGTGTGTTTGGAACATTTTGTCAGGAGCCGAGACCAAAATTCAGCCATTCCCCATCTCAGCCCAGAAAGCAGGTAGAACATCTTTTGTTGTGCCTTTCAGCTGCCTACCGGGGTAGTGTAAAAACTACTAACAGAACTCCTTTCTGGCGCCTTCCCTGGTGGAGTTGTGCATGGGGTGTGTTTGGAACATTTTGTCACCAGCCGAGTCCAAAATTCAGTGATTCCCCATCTCAGCCCATAAAGCAGGTAGAACAAGTTTTGTGGTGCCTTTCAGCTGTCTACTGGGGTAGTGTAAAAAGTACCAGTAGAACTCGTTTCTGGCACTTTCCCCGGTGGAGTTGTGCATGGGGTGTGTTTGTAACATTTTGTCAGGAGCCGAGACCAAAATTCAGAGATTCCCCATCTCAGCCCAGAAAGCAGATAGAACAAGTTTTGTGGTGCCTTTCAGCTGTCTACCGGGGTAGTGTAAAAACTACCAACAGAACTCCTTTCTGGCACCTTCCCCGGTGGAGTTGTGCATGGGGTGTGTTTGGAACATTTTGTCAGGAGCCGAGACCAAAATTCAGCGATTCCCCATCTCAGCCCAGAAAGCAGGTAGAACAAGTTTTGTGGTGCCTTTCAGCTGTCTACCGGGGTAGTGTAAAAAGTACCAGTAGAACTCGTTAATGGCACTTTCCCCGGTGGAGTTGTGCATGGGGTGTGTTTGGAACATTTTGTCAGGAGCCGAGACCAAAATTCAGCCATTCCCCATCTCAGCCCAGAAAGCAGGTAGAACAAGTTTTGTGGTGCCTTGCAGCTGTCTACTGGGGTAGTGTAAAAAGTACCAGTAGAACTCGTTTCTGGCACTTTCCCCGGTGGAGTTGTGCATGGGGTGTGTTTGGAACATTTTGTCAGGAGCCGAGACCAAAATTCAGAGATTCCCCATCTCAGCCCAGAAAGCAGGTAGAACAAGTTTTGTGGTGCCTTTCAGCTGTCTACCGGGTAGTGTAAAAAGTACCAGTAGAACTCGTTAATGGCACTTTCCCCCGGTGGAGTTGTGCATGGGGTGTGTTTGTAACATTTTGTCAGGAGCCGAGACCAAAATTCAGCGATTCCCCATCTCAGCCCAGAAAGCAGGTAGAACAACTTTTGTGGTGCCTTTCAGCTGCCTACCGGGGTAGTGTAAAAAGTACCAGTAGAACTCGTTTCTGACACCTTCCCCGGTGGAGTTGTGCATGGGGTGTGTTTGGAACATTTTGTCAGGAGCCGAGACCAAAATTCAGCGATTCCCCATCTCAGCCCAGAAAGCAGGTAGAACAAGTTTTGTGGTGACTTTCAGCTGCCTACCGGGGTAGTGTAAAAACTACCAAGAGAACTCCTTTCTGGCACCTTCCCTGGTGGAGTTGTGCATGGGGTGTGTTTGGAACATTTTGTCAGGAGCCGAGACCAAAATTCAGCGATTCCCCATCTCAGCCCAGAAAGCAGGTAGAACAAGTTTTGTGGTGCCTTTCAGCTGCCTACCGGGGTAGTGTAAAAACTACTAACAGAACTCGTTTCTGGCACCTTCCCCCGGTGGAGTTGTGCATGGGGTGTGTTTGGAACATTTTGTCACCAGCCGAGACCAAAATAGAGCCATTCCCCATTTCAGCCCAGAAAGCAGGTAGAACAAGGTTTGTGGTGACTTTCAGCTGTCTACCGGGGTAGTGTAAAAAGTACCAACAGAACTCGTTTCTGGCACCTTTGCCGGTGGAGTTGTGCATGGGGTGTGTTTGGAACATTTTGTCTCCAGCTGAGACCAAAATTCAGCGATTCCCCATCTCAGCCCAGAAAGCAGATAGAACAAGTTTTGTGGTGCCTTTCAGCTGTCTACCGGGGTAGTGTAAAAACTACCAACAGAACTCCTTTCTGGCACCTTCCCCGGTGGAGTTGTGCATGGGGTGTGTTTGGAACATTTTGTCACCAGCCGAGACCAAAATTCAGCGATTCCCCATCTCAGCCCAGAAAGCAGGTAGAACAAGTTTTGTGGTGCCTTTCAGCTGTCTACTGGGGTAGTGTAAAAAAGTACCAGTAGAACTCGTTTCTGGCACTTTCCCCGGTGGAGTTGTGCATGGGGTGTGTTTGGAACATTTTGTCACCAGCCGAGACCAAAATTCAGCGATTCCCCATCTCAGCCCAGAAAGCAGGTAGAACAAGTTTTGTGGTGCCTTTCAGCTGTCTACTGGGGTAGTGTAAAAAGTACCAGTAGAACTCGTTTCTGGCACTTTCCCCGGTGGAGTTGTGCATGGGGTGTGTTTGGAACATTTTGTCACCAGCCGAGACCAAAATTCAGCGATTCCCCATCTCAGCCCAGAAAGCAGGTAGAACAAGTTTTGTGGTGCCTTTCAGCTGTCTACTGGGGTAGTGTAAAAAGTACCAGTAGAACTCGTTTCTGGCACTTTCCCCCGGTGGAGTTGTGCATGGGGGTGTTTGTAACATTTTGTCACCAGCCGAGACCAAAATTCAGCGATTCCCCATCTCAGCCCAGAAAGCAGGTAGAACAAGTTTTGTGGTGCCTTTCAGCTGTCTACGGGGGTAGTGTAAAAAGTACCAGTAGAACTCGTTAATGGCACTTTCCCCGGTGGAGTTGTGCATGGGGTGTGTTTGGAACATTTTGTCAGGAGCCGAGACCAAAAATTCAAGCCATTCCCCAATCTCAGCCCAGAAAGCAGGTAGAAACAACTTTTGTGGTGCCTTTCAGCTGTCTACCGGGGTAGTGTAAAAAGTACCAGTAGAACTCGTTTCTGGCACTTTCCCCGGTGGAGTTGTGCATGGGGTGTGTTTGTAACATTTTGTCACCAGCCGAGACCAAAATTCAGCGATTCCCCATCTCAGCCCAGAAAGCAGGTAGAACAAGTTTTGTGGTGCCTTTCAGCTGTCTACTGGGGTAGTGTAAAAAGTACCAGTAGAACTCCTTTCTGGCACTTTCCCCGGTGGAGTTGTGCATGGGGTGTGTACGTAACATTTTGTCACCAGCCGAGACCAAAATTCAGCGATTCCCCATCTCAGCCCAGAAAGCAGGTTAGAACAAGTTTTGTGGTGCCTTTCAGCTGTCTACTGGGTAGTGTAAAAAGTACCAGTAGAACTCGTTAATGGCACTTTCCCGGTGGAGTTGTGCATGGGGTGTGTTTGTAACAATTTGTCACCAGCCGAGACCAAAATTCAGCGATTCCCCATCTCAGCCCAGAAAGCAGGTAGAACAACTTTTGTGGTGCCTTTCAGCTGCCTACCGGGGTAGTGTAAAAAGTACCAGTAGAACTCGTTTCTGACACCTTCCCCGGTGGAGTTGTGCATGGGGTGTGTTTGGAACATTTTGTCAGGAGCCGAGACCAAAATTCAGCGATTCCCCATCTCAGCCCAGAAAGCAGGTAGAACAAGTTTTGTGGTGACTTTCAGCTGCCTACCGGGGGTAGTGTAAAAACTACCAAGAGAACTCCTTTCTGGCACCTTCCCTGGTGGAGTTGTGCATGGGGTGTGTTTGGAACATTTTGTCACCAGCCGAGACCAAAATTCAGCGATTCCCCATCTCAGCCCAGAAAGCAGGTAGAACAAGTTTTGTGGTGCCTTTCAGCTGCCTACCGGGGTAGTGTAAAAACTACTAACAGAACTCGTTTCTGGCACCTTCCCGGTGGAGTTGTGCATGGGGTGTGTTTGGAACACTTTGTCACCAGCCGAGACCAAAATTCAGCCATTCCCCATCTCAGCCCAGAAAGCAGGTAGAACAAGTTTTGTGGAGCCTTTCAGCTGTCTACCGCGGGGTAGTGTAAAAAGTACCAGTAGAACTCGTTTCTGGCACTTTCCCCGGTGGAGTTGGTGCATGGGGTGTGTTTGGAACATTTTGTCAGGAGCCGAGACCAAAATTCAGCGATTCCCCATCTCAGCCCAGAAGCAGGTAGAACAAGTTTTGTGGTGCCTTTCAGTGGCCTACCGGGGTAGTGTAAAAACTACCAAGAGAACTCCTTTCTGGCACCTTCCACGGTGGAGTTGTGCATGGGGTGTTTTTGGAGCATTTTGTCACCAGCCGAGATAAAAATTCAGCGATTCCCCATCTCAGCCCAGAAAGCAGGTAGAACAAGTTTTGTGGTGCCTTTCAGCTGTCTACCGGGGTAGTGTAAAAACTACCAAGAGAACTTGTTTCTGGCACTTTCCCCGGTGGAGTTGTGCATGGGGTGTGTTTGGAACATTTTGTCATGAGCCGAGTCCAAAATTCAGCGGTTCCCCATCTCAGCCCAGAAAGCAGGTAGAACAACGTTTGTGGTGCAGTCTGAAAACTACTAAGAGAACTCCTTTCTGGCACCTTCCCCGGTGGAGTTGTGCATGGGGTGTGTTTGGAACATTTTGTCACCAGCCGAGACCAAAATAGAGCCATTCCCCATTTCAGCCCAGAAAGCAGGTAGAACAAGTTTTGTGGTGACTTTCAGCTGTCTACCGGGGTAGTGTAAAAAGTACCAGTAGAACTCGTTTCTGGCACCTTTGCCGGTGGAGTTGTGCATGGGGTGTGTTTGGAACATTTTGTCTCCAGCTGAGACCAAAATTCAGCGATTCCCCATCTCAGCCCAGAAAGCAGATAGAACAAGTTTTGTGGTGCCTTTCAGCTGTCTACCGGGGGTAGTGTAAAAACTACCAACAGAACTCCTTTCTGGCACCTTCCCCGGTGGAGTTGTGCATGGGGTGTGTTTGGAACATTTTGTCATGAGCCGAGACCAAAATTCAGCGATTCCCCATCTCAGCCCAGAAAGCAGGTAGAACAAGTTTTGTGGTGCCTTTCAGCTGCCTACCGGGGTAGTGTAAAAACTACTAACAGAACTCGTTTCTGGCACCTTCCCCGGTGGAGTTGTGCATGGGGTGTGTTTGGAACATTTTGTCAGGAGCCGAGACCAAAATTCAGAGATTCCCCATCTCAGCCCAGAAAGCAGGTAGAACAAGTTTTGTGGTGCCTTTCAGCTGTCTACCGGGGTAGTGTAAAAACTACCAAGAGAACTTGTTTCTGGCACTTTCCCCGGTGGAGTTGTGCATGGGGTGTGTTTGGAACATTTTGTCATGAGCCGAGTCCAAAATTCAGCGGTTCCCCATCTCAGCCCAGAAAGCAGGTAGAACAACGTTTGTGGTGCAGTCTGAAAACTACTAAGAGAACTCCTTTCTGGCACCTTCCCCGGTGGAGTTGTGCATGGGGTGTGTTTGGAACATTTTGTCACCAGCTGAGTCCAAAATTCAGCCATTCCCCATCTCAGCCCAGAAAGCAGGTAGAACAAGTTTTGTGGTGCCTTTCAGCTGTCTACCGGGGTAGTGTAAAAACTACCAAAAGAACTCGTTTCTGGCACTTTCCCCGGTGGAGTTGTGCATGGGGTATATTTGTAACATTTTGTCAGGAGCCGAGACCAAAATTCAGCCATTCCCCATCTCAGCCCAGAAAGCAGGTAGAACAAGTTTTGTGGTGACTTTCAGCTGCCTACCGGGGTAGTGTAAAAACTACCAACAGAACTCGTTTCTAGCACCTTCCCTGGTGGAGTTGTGCATGGGGTGTGTTTGGAACATTTTGTCATGAGCCGAGTCCAAAATTCAGCGGTTCCCCATCTCAGCCCAGAAAGCAGGTAGAACAAGTTTTGTGGTGCCTTTCAGCTGTCTACAGGGGTAGTGTAAAAAGTACCAGTAGAACTCGTTTCTGGCACTTTCCCCGGTGGAGCTGTGCATGGGGTGTGTTTGTAACATTTTGTCACCAGCCGAGTCCAAAATTCAGAGATTCCCCATCTCAGCCCAGAAAGCAGGTAGAACAAGTTTTGTGGTGCCTTTCAGCTGTCTACCGGGGTAGTGTAAAAACTACCAAGAGAACTCGTTTCTGGCACTTTCCCCGGTGGAGTTGTGCATGGGGTGTGTTTGTAACATTTTGTCACCAGCCGAGACCAAAATTCAGCGATTCCCCATCTCAGCCCAGAAAGCAGGTAGAACAAGTTTTGTGGTGACTTTCAGCTGTCTACCGGGGTAGTGTAAAAACTACCAAGAGAACTCGTTTCTGGCACCTTCCCCGGTGGAGTTGTGCATGGGGTGTGTTTGGAACATTTTGTCAGGAGCCGAGACCAAAATTCAGCGATTCCCCATCTCAGCCCAGAAAGCAGGTAGAACAAGTTTTGTGGTGACTTTCAGCTGCCTACCTGGGTAGTGTAAAAACTACCAACAGAACTCGTTTTTGGCACCTTCCCCGGTGGAGTTGTGCATGGGGTGTGTTTGGAACATTTTGTCAGGAGCCGAGACCAAAATTCAGCCATTCCCCATCTCAGCCCAGAAAGCAGGTAGAACAAGTTTTGTGGTGCCTTTCAGCTGTCTACCGGGGTAGTGTAAAAACTACCAAAAGAACTCGTTAATGGCACTTTCCCCGGTGGAGTTGTGCATGGGGTGTGTTTGGAACATTTTGTCACCAGCCGAGACCAAAATTCAGCCATTCCCCATCTCAGCCCAGAAAGCAGGTAGAACAAGTTTTGTGGTGCCTTTCAGCTGTCTACCGGGGTAGTGTAAAAAGTACCAAGAGAACTCGTTTCTGGCACCTTCCGCAGTGGAGTTGTGCATGGGGTGTGTTTGGAACATTTTGTCACCAGCCGAGACCAAAATTCAGCGATTCCCCATCTCAGCCCAGAAAGCAGGTAGAACAAGTTTTGTGGAGCCTTTCAGCTGCCTATCTGGGTAGTGTAAAAAGTACCAGTAGAACTCGTTTCTGGCACCTTCCCCGGTGGAGTTGTGCATGGGGTGTGTTTGTAACAATTTGTCACCAGCCGAGACCAAAATTCAGCAATTCCCCATCTCAGCCCAGAAAGCAGGTAGAACAAGTTTTGTGGTGCCTTTCAGCTGCCTACCGGGGTAGTGTAAAAACTACTAACAGAACTCCTTTCTGGCACTTTCCCCGGTGGAGTTGTGCATGGGGTGTGTTTGGAACATTTTGTCAGGAGCCGAGACCAAAATTAAGAGATTCCCCATCTCAGCCCAGAAAGCAGGTAGAACAAGTTTTGTGGTGACTTTCAGCTGCCTACCGGGGTAGTGTAAAAACTACTAACAGAACTCCTTTCTGGCACCTTCCGCGGTGGAGTTGTGCATGGGGTGTGTTTGGAACATTTTGTCACCAGCCGAGACCAAAATTCAGCGATTCCCCATCTCAGCCCAGAAAGCAGGTAGAACAAGTTTTGTGGTGCCTTTCAGCTGCCTACCGGGGTAGTGTAAAAACTACCAAGAGAACTCCTTTCTGGCACCTTCCGCAGTGGAGTTGTGCATGGGGTGTGTTTGGAGCATTTTGTCACCAGCCGAATCTAAAATTCATCGTTTCCCCAACTCAGCCCAGAAAGCAGGTAGAACAAATTTTATGGTGCCTTTCAGATGCCTACCGGG
Source organism: Falco biarmicus (assembly GCF_023638135.1). NCBI lineage: Eukaryota > Metazoa > Chordata > Aves > Falconiformes > Falconidae > Falco > Falco biarmicus. Next base: position 26,642 of record NW_026611776.1, read on the forward strand.
GTATTGTAAAAACTACCAAGAGAACTCCTTTCTGGCACCTTCCGCGGTGGAGTTGTGCATGGGGTGTGTTTGGAACATTTTGTCACCAGCCGAGACAAAATTCAGCGATTCCCCATCTCAGCCCAGAAAGCAGGTAGAACAAGTTTTGTGGTGCCTTTCAGCTGTCTACTGGGGTAGTGTAAAAAGTACCAGTAGAACTCGTTTCTGGCACCTTCCGATGTGGAGTTGTGCATGGGGTGTGTTTGGAACATTTTGTCAGGAGCCGAGACCAAAATTCAGTGATTCCCCATCTCAGCCCAGAAAGCAGGTAGAACAAGTTTTGTGGTGCCTTTCAGCTGTCTACCGGGGTAGTGTAAAAACTACCAACAGAACTCGTTTCTGGCACTTTCCCCGGTGGAGTTGTGCATGGGGTGTGTTTGGAACATATTGTCACCAGCCGAGACCAAAATTCAGGGATTCTCCATCTCAGCCCAGAAAGCAGGTAGACCAAGTTTTGTGGTGCCTTTCAGCTGCCTACCGGGGTAGTGTAAAAACTACCAACAGAACTCGTTTCTGGCACTTTCCCCGGTGGAGTTGTGCATGGGGTGTGTTTGGAACATTTTGTCACCAGCCGAGACCAAAATTCAGCGATTCTCCATCTCAGCCCAGAAAGCAGGTAGAACATCTTTTGTGGTGCCTTTCAGCTGCCTACTGGGGTAGTGTAAAAAGTACCAGTAGAACTCGTTTTTGGCACTTTCCCCGGTGGAGTTGTGCATGGGGTGTGTTTGGAACATTTTGTCAGGAGCCGAGACCAAAATTCAGCCATTCCCCATCTCAGCCCAGAAAGCAGGTAGAACAAGTTTTGTGGTGCCTTTCAGCTGCCTACCGGGGTAGTGTAAAAACTACTAACAGAACTCCTTTCTGGCACCTTTCCTGGTGGAGTTGTGCATGGGGTGTGTTTGGAACATTTTGTCACCAGCCGAGTCCAAAATTCAGTGATTCCCCATCTCAGCCCAGAAAGCAGGTAGAACAAGTTTTGTGGTGCCTTTCAGCTGTCTACCGGGGTAGTGTAAAAAGTACCAAGAGAACTCGTTTCTGGCACCTTCCCCGGTGGAGCTGTGCATGGGGTGTGTTTGTAACATTTTGTCAGGAGCCGAGACCAAAATTCAGCGATTCCCCATCTCAGCCCAGAAAGCCGGTAGAACAAGTTTTGTGGAGCATTTCAGCTGCCTACCGGGGTAGTGTAAAAAGTACCAGTAGAACTCGTTTCTGGCACTTTCCCCGGTGGAGTTGTGCATGGGGTGTGTTTGTAACATTTTGTCACCAGCCGAGACCAAAATTCAGCGATTCCCCATCTCAGCCCAGAAAGCAGGTAGAACAAGTTTTGTGGTGACTTTCAGCTGCCTACCGGGGTAGTGTAAAAACTACCAAGAGAACTCGTTTCTGGCACCTTCCCCGGTGGAGTTGTGCATGGGGTGTGTTTGGAACATTTTGTCAGGAGCCGAGACCAAAATTCAGCGATTCCCCATCTCAGCCCAGAAAGCAGGTAGAACAAGTTTTGTGGTGACTTTCAGCTGCCTACCGGGGTAGTGTAAAAAGTACCAGTAGAACTCGTTTCTGGCACTTTCCCCGGTGGAGTTGTGCATGGGGTGTGTTTGGAACATTTTGTCAGGAGCCGAGACCAAAATTCAGAGATTCCCCATCTCAGCCCAGAAAGCAGGTAGAACAAGTTTTGTGGTGCCTTTCAGCTGTCTACCGGGGTAGTGTAAAAACTACCAACAGAACTCGTTTCTGGCACTTTCCCCGGTGGAGTTGTGCATGGGGTGTGTTTGTAACATTTTGTCACCAGCCGAGACCAAAATTCAGCGATTCCCCATCTCAGCCCAGAAAGCAGGTAGAACAAGTTTTGTGGTGCCTTTCAGCTGTCTACCGGGGTAGTGTAAAAACTACCAAGAGAACTCGTTTCTGGCACCTTCCCCGGTGGAGTTGTGCATGGGGTGTGTTTGGAACATTTTGTCAGGAGCCGAGACCAAAATTCAGAGATTCCCCATCTCAGCCCAGAAAGCAGGTAGAACAAGTTTTGTGGTGCCTTTCAGCTGTCTACCGGGGTAGTGTAAAAACTACCAACAGAACTCGTTTCTGGCACTTTCCCCGGTGGAGTTGTGCATGGGGTGTGTTTGTAACATTTTGTCACCAGCCGAGACCAAAATTCAGCGATTCCCCATCTCAGCCCAGAAAGCAGGTAGAACAAGTTTTGTGGTGACTTTCAGCTGTCTACCGGGGTAGTGTAAAAACTACCAAGAGAACTCGTTTCTGGCACCTTCCCCGGTGGAGTTGTGCATGGGGTGTGTTTGGAACATTTTGTCAGGAGCCGAGACCAAAATTCAGCGATTCCCCATCTCAGCCCAGAAAGCAGGTAGAACAAGTTTTGTGGTGACTTTCAGCTGCCTACCGGGGTAGTGTAAAAACTACCAGTAGAACTCGTTTCTGGCACCTTCCCCGGTGGAGTTGTGCATGGGGTGTGTTTGGAACATTTTGTCAGGAGCCGAGACCAAAATTCAGCCATTCCCCATCTCAGCCCAGAAAGCAGGTAGAACAAGTTTTGTGGTGCCTTTCAGCTGTCTACCGGGGTAGTGTAAAAACTACCAAAAGAACTCGTTAATGGCACTTTCCCCGGTGGAGTTGTGCATGGGGTGTGTTTGGAACATTTTGTCACCAGCCGAGTCCAAAATTCAGCAATTCCCCATCTCAGCCCAGAAAGCAGGTAGAACAACTTTTGTGGTGCCTTTCAGCTGTCTACCGGGGTAGTGTAAAAAGTACCAAGAGAACTCGTTTCTGGCACCTTCCGCAGTGGAGTTGTGCCTGGGGTGTGTTTGGAAAATTTTGTCACCAGCCGAGACCAAAATTCAGCGATTCCCCATCTCAGCCCAGAAAGCAGGTAGAACAAGTTTTGTGGAGCCTTTCAGCTGCCTACCTGGGTAGTGTAAAAAGTACCAGTAGAACTCGTTTCTGGCACTTTCCCCGGTGGAGTTGTGCATGGGGTGTGTTTGTAACAATTTGTCACCAGCCGAGACCAAAATTCAGCGATTCCCCATCTCAGCCCAGAAAGCAGGTAGAACAAGTTTTGTGGTGCCTTTCAGCTGCCTACCGGGGTAGTGTAAAAAGTACCAGTAGAACTCGTTTCTGGCACTTTCCCCGGTGGAGTTGTGCATGGGGTGTGTTTAGAACATTTTGTCAGGAGCCGAGACCAAAATTCAGAGATTCCCCATCTCAGCCCAGAAAGCAGGTAGAACAAGTTTTGTGGTGACTTTCAGCTGCCTACCGGGGTAGTGTTAAAACTACTAAGAGAACTCGTTTCTGGCACCTTCCGCGGTGGAGTTGTGCATGGGGTGTGTTTGGAACATTTTGTCACCAGCCGAGACCAAAATTCAGCGATTCCCCATCTCAGCCCAGAAAGCAGGTAGAACAAGTTTTGTGGTGCCTTTCAGCTGCCTACCGGGGTAGTGTAAAATCTACCAAGAGAACTCCTTTCTGGCACCTTCCGCAGTGGAGTTGTGCATGGGGTGTGTTTGGAGCATTTTGTCACCAGCCGAATCTAAAATTCATCGTTTCCCCAACTCAGCCCAGAAAGCAGGTAGAACAAATTTTATGGTGCCTTTCAGATGCCTACCGGGGTATTGTAAAAACTACCAAGAGAACTCGTTTCTGGCACCTTCCGCGGTGGAGTTGTGCATGGGGTGTGTTTGGAACATTTTGTCACCAGCCGAGACCAAAATTCAGCGATTCCCCATCTCAACCCAGAAAGCAGGTAGAACAAGTTTTGTGGTGACTTTCAGCTGTCTACCGGGGTAGTGTAAAAACTACCAAGAGAACTCGTTTCTGGCACCTTCCCCGGTGGAGTTGTGCATGGGGTGTGTTTGGAACATTTTGTCAGGAGCCGAGACCAAAATTCAGCGATTCCCCATCTCAGCCCAGAAAGCAGGTAGAACAAGTTTTGTGGTGACTTTCAGCTGCCTACCGGGGTAGTGTAAAAAGTACCAGTAGAACTCGTTTCTGGCACTTTCCCCGGTGGAGTTGTGCATGGGGTGTGTTTGGAACATTTTGTCAGGAGCCGAGACCAAAATTCAGAGATTCCCCATCTCAGCCCAGAAAGCAGGTAGAACAAGTTTTGTGGTGCCTTTCAGCTGTCTACCGGGGTAGTGTAAAAACTACCAACAGAACTCGTTTCTGGCACTTTCCCCGGTGGAGTTGTGCATGGGGTGTGTTTGTAACATTTTGTCACCAGCCGAGACCAAAATTCAGCGATTCCCCATCTCAGCCCAGAAAGCAGGTAGAACAAGTTTTGTGGTGCCTTTCAGCTGTCTACCGGGGTAGTGTAAAAACTACCAAGAGAACTCGTTTCTGGCACCTTCCCCGGTGGAGTTGTGCATGGGGTGTGTTTGGAACATTTTGTCAGGAGCCGAGACCAAAATTCAGAGATTCCCCATCTCAGCCCAGAAAGCAGGTAGAACAAGTTTTGTGGTGCCTTTCAGCTGCCTACCGGGGTAGTGTAAAAACTACCAACAGAACTCGTTTCTGGCACTTTCCCCGGTGGAGTTGTGCATGGGGTGTGTTTGTAACATTTTGTCACCAGCCGAGACCAAAATTCAGCGATTCCCCATCTCAGCCCAGAAAGCAGGTAGAACGAGTTTTGTGGTGACTTTCAGCTGTCTACCGGGGTAGTGTAAAAACTACCAAGAGAACTCGTTTCTGGCACCTTCCCCGGTGGAGTTGTGCATGGGGTGTGTTTGGAACATTTTGTCAGGAGCCGAGACCAAAATTCAGCCATTCCCCATCTCAGCCCAGAAAGCAGGTAGAACAAGTTTTGTGGTGACTTTCAGCTGCCTACCGGGGTAGTGTAAAAACTACCAGTAGAACTCGTTTCTGGCACCTTCCCCGGTGGAGTTGTGCATGGGGTGTGTTTGGAACATTTTGTCAGGAGCCGAGACCAAAATTCAGCGATTCCCCATCTCAGCCCAGAAAGCAGGTAGAACAAGTTTTGTGGTGACTTTCAGCTGCCTACCGGGGTAGTGTAAAAACTACCAAAAGAACTCGTTAATGGCACTTTCCCCGGTGGAGTTGTGCATGGGGTGTGTTTGGAACATTTTGTCACCAGCCGAGTCCAAAATTCAGCGATTCCCCATCTCAGCCCAGAAAGCAGGTAGAACAAGTTTTGTGGTGCCTTTCAGCTGCCTACCGGGGTAGTGTAAAAAGTACCAAGAGAACTCGTTTCTGGCACCTTCCGCAGTGGAGTTGTGCATGGGGTGTGTTTGGAAAATTTTGTCACCAGCCGAGACCAAAATTCAGCGATTCCCCATCTCAGCCCAGAAAGCAGGCAGAACAAGTTTTGTGGAGCATTTCAGCTGCCTACCGGGGTAGTGTAAAAAGTACCAGTAGAACTCGTTTCTGGCACTTTCCCCGGTGGAGTTGTGCATGGGGTGTGTTTGTAACATTTTGTCACCAGCCGAGACCAAAATTCAGCGATTCCCCATCTCAGCCCAGAAAGCAGGTAGAACAAGTTTTGTGGTGACTTTCAGCTGTCTACAGGGGTAGTGTAAAAACTACCAAGAGAACTCGTTTCTGGCACCTTCCCCGGTGGAGTTGTGCATGGGGTGTGTTTGGAACATTTTGTCACCAGCCGAGACCAAAATTCAGCGATTCCCCATCTCAGCCCAGAAAGCAGGTAGAACAAGTTTTGTGGTGACTTTCAGCTGCCTACCGGGGTAGTGTAAAAACTACCAGTAGAACTCGTTTCTGGCACCTTCCCCGGTGGAGTTGTGCATGGGGTGTGTTTGGAACATTTTGTCAGGAGCCGAGACCAAAATTCAGCCATTCCCCATCTCAGCCCAGAAAGCAGGTAGAACAAGTTTTGTGGTGCCTTTCAGCTGTCTACCGGGGTAGTGTAAAAACTACCAAAAGAACTCGTTAATGGCACTTTCCCCGGTGGAGTTGTGCATGGGGTGTGTTTGGAACATTTTGTCACCAGCCGAGTCCAAAATTCAGCGATTCCCCATCTCAGCCCAGAAAGCAGGTAGAACAACTTTTGTGGTGCCTTTCAGCTGTCTACCGGGGTAGTGTAAAAAGTACCAAGAGAACTCGTTTCTGGCACCTTCCGCAGTGGAGTTGTGCATGGGGTGTGTTTGGAAAATTTTGTCACCAGCCGAGACCAAAATTCAGCGATTCCCCATCTCAGCCCAGAAAGCAGGTAGAACAAGTTTTGTGGAGCCTTTCAGCTGCCTACCTGAGTAGTGTAAAAAGTACCAGTAGAACTCGTTTCTGGCACTTTCCCCGGTGGAGTTGTGCATGGGGTGTGTTTGTAACAATTTGTCACCAGCCGAGACCAAAATTCAGCGATTCCCCATCTCAGCCCAGAAAGCAGGTAGAACAAGTTTTGTGGTGCCTTTCAGCTGCCTACCGGGGTAGTGTAAAAAGTACCAGTAGAACTCGTTTCTGGCACTTTCCCCGGTGGAGTTGTGCATGGGGTGTGTTTGGAACATTTTGTCAGGAGCCGAGACCAAAATTCAGAGATTCCCCATCTCAGCCCAGAAAGCAGGTAGAACAAGTTTTGTGGTGACTTTCAGCTGCCTACCGGGGTAGTGTTAAAACTACTAAGAGAACTCGTTTCTGGCACCTTCGGCGGTGGAGTTGTGCATGGGGTGTGTTTGGAACATTTTGTCAGGAGCCGAGACCAAAATTCAGCGATTCCCCATCTCAGCCCAGAAAGCAGGTAGAACAAGTTTTGTGGTGCCTTTCAGCTGCCTACCGGGGTAGTGTAAAAACTACCAAGAGAACTCGTTTCTGGCACCTTCCCCGGTGGAGTTGTGCATGGGGTGTGTTTGGAACATTTTGTCAGGAGCCGAGACCAAAATTCAGCGATTCCCCATCTCAGCCCAGAAAGCAGGTAGAACAAGTTTTGTGGTGACTTTCAGCTGCCTACCGGGGTAGTGTAAAAAGTACCAGTAGAACTCGTTTCTGGCACTTTCCCCGGTGGAGTTGTGCATGGGGTGTGTTTGGAACATTTTGTCAGGAGCCGAGACCAAAATTCAGAGATTCCCCATCTCAGCCCAGAAAGCAGGTAGAACAAGTTTTGTGGTGCCTTTCAGCTGTCTACCGGGGTAGTGTAAAAACTACCAACAGAACTCGTTTCTGGCACTTTCCCCGGTGGAGTTGTGCATGGGGTGTGTTTGTAACATTTTGTCACCAGCCGAGACCAAAATTCAGCGATTCCCCATCTCAGCCCAGAAAGCAGGTAGAACAAGTTTTGTGGTGCCTTTCAGCTGTCTACCGGGGTAGTGTAAAAACTACCAAGAGAACTCGTTTCTGGCACCTTCCCCGGTGGAGTTGTGCATGGGGTGTGTTTGGAACATTTTGTCAGGAGCCGAGACCAAAATTTAGAGATTCCCCATCTCAGCCCAGAAAGCAGGTAGAACAAGTTTTGTGGTGCCTTTCAGCTGCCTACCGGGGTAGTGTAAAAACTACCAACAGAACTCGTTTCTGGCACTTTCCCCGGTGGAGTTGTGCATGGGGTGTGTTTGTAACATTTTGTCACCAGCCGAGACCAAAATTCAGCGATTCCCCATCTCAGCCCAGAAAGCAGGTAGAACGAGTTTTGTGGTGCCTTTCAGCTGTCTACCGGGGTAGTGTAAAAACTACCAACAGAACTCGTTTCTGGCACCTTCCCCGGTGGAGTTGTGCATGGGGTGTGTTTGGAACATTTTGTCAGGAGCCGAGACCAAAATTCAGCCATTCCCCATCTCAGCCCAGAAAGCAGGTAGAACAAGTTTTGTGGTGACTTTCAGCTGCCTACCGGGGTAGTGTAAAAACTACCAAAAGAACTCGTTAATGGCACTTTCCCCGGTGGAGATGTGCATGGGGTGTGTTTGGAACATTTTGTCACCAGCCGAGTCCAAAATTCAGCGATTCCCCATCTCAGCCCAGAAAGCAGGTAGAACAAGTTTTGTGGTGCCTTTCAGCTGTCTACCGGGGTAGTGTAAAAAGTACCAAGAGAACTCGTTTCTGGCACCTTCCCCGGTGGAGTTGTGCATGGGGTGTGTTTGGAAAATTTTGTCACCAGCCGAGACCAAAATTCAGCGATTCCCCATCTCAGCCCAGAAAGCAGGTAGAACAAGTTTTGTGGAGCATTTCAGCTGCCTACCGGGGTAGTGTAAAAAGTACCAGTAGAACTCGTTTCTGGCACTTTCCCCGGTGGAGTTGTGCATGGGGTGTGTTTGTAACATTTTGTCACCAGCCGAGACCAAAATTCAGCGATTCCCCATCTCAGCCCAGAAAGCAGGTAGAACAAGTTTTGTGGTGACTTTCAGCTGTCTACCGGGGTAGTGTAAAAACTACTAACAGAACTCGTTTCTGGCACCTTCCCCGGTGGAGTTGTGCATGGGGTGTGTTTGGAACATTTTGTCAGGAGCCGAGACCAAAATTCAGCGATTCCCCATCTCAGCCCAGAAAGCAGGTAGAACAAGTTTTGTGGTGACTTTCAGCTGCCTACCGGGGTAGTGTAAAAAGTACCAGTAGAACTCGTTTCTGGCACTTTCCCCGGTGGAGTTGTGCATGGGGTGTGTTTGGAACATTTTGTCAGGAGACGAGACCAAAATTCAGAGATTCCCCATCTCAGCCCAGAAAGCAGGTAGAACAAGTTTTGTGGTGCCTTTCAGCTGTCTACAGGGGTAGTGTAAAAAGTACCAGTAGAACTCCTTTCTGGCACTTTCCCCGGTGGAGTTGTGCATGGGGTGTGTTTGTAACATTTTGTCACCAGCCGAGACCAAAATTCAGCCATTCCCCATCTCAGCCCAGAAAGCAGGTAGAACAAGTTTTGTGGTGCCTTTCAGCTGTCTACCGGGGTAGTGTAAAAACTACCAAGAGAACTCGTTTCTGGCACCTTCCCCGGTGGAGTTGTGCATGGGGTGTGTTTGGAACATTTTGTCAGGAGCCGAGACCAAAATTCAGAGATTCCCCATCTCAGCCCAGAAAGCAGGTAGAACAAGTTTTGTGGTGCCTTTCAGCTGTCTACCGGGGTAGTGTAAAAAGTACCAGTAGAACTCGTTTCTGGCACTTTCCCCGGTGGAGTTGTGCATGGGGTGTGTTTGTAACATTTTGTCACCAGCCGAGACCAAAATTCAGCGATTCCCCATCTCAGCCCAGAAAGCAGGTAGAACAAGTTTTGTGGTGACTTTCAGCTGTCTACCGGGGTAGTGTAAAAACTACCAAGAGAACTCGTTTCTGGCACCTTCCCCGGTGGAGTTGTGCATGGGGTGTGTTTGGAACATTTTGTCAGGAGCCGAGACCAAAATTCAGCGATTCCCCATCTCAGCCCAGAAAGCAGGTAGAACAAGTTTTGTGGTGACTTTCAGGTGCCTACCGGGGTAGTGTAAAAAGTACCAGTAGAACTCGTTTCTGGCACTTTCCCCGGTGGAGTTGTGCATGGGGTGTGTTTGGAACATTTTGTCAGGAGACGAGACCAAAATTCAGAGATTCCCCATCTCAGCCCAGAAAGCAGGTAGAACAAGTTTTGTGGTGCCTTTCAGCTGTCTACCGGGGTAGTGTAAAAACTACCAACAGAACTCGTTTCTGGCACTTTCCCCGGTGGAGTTGTGCATGGGGTGTGTTTGTAACATTTTGTCACCAGCCGAGACCAAAATTCAGCGATTCCCCATCTCAGCCCAGAAAGCAGGTAGAACAAGTTTTGTGGTGCCTTTCAGCTGCCTACCGGGGTAGTGTAAAAACTACCAAGAGAACTCGTTTCTGGCACCTTCCCCGGTGGAGTTGTGCATGGGGTGTGTTTGGAACATTTTGTCAGGAGCCGAGACCAAAATTCAGAGATTCCCCATCTCAGCCCAGAAAGCAGGTAGAACAAGTTTTGTGGTGCCTTTCAGCTGTCTACCGGGGTAGTGTAAAAACTACCAACAGAACTCGTTTCTGGCACTTTCCCCGGTGGAGTTGTGCATGGGGTGTGTTTGTAACATTTTGTCACCAGCCGAGACCAAAATTCAGCGATTCCCCATCTCAGCCCAGAAAGCAGGTAGAACAAGTTTTGTGGTGACTTTCAGCTGTCTACCGGGGTAGTGTAAAAACTACCAAGAGAACTCGTTTCTGGCACCTTCCCCGGTGGAGTTGTGCATGGGGTGTGTTTGGAACATTTTGTCAGGAGCCGAGACCAAAATTCAGCGATTCCCCATCTCAGCCCAGAAAGCAGGTAGAACAAGTTTTGTGGTGACTTTCAGCTGCCTACCGGGGTAGTGTAAAAACTACCAGTAGAACTCGTTTCTGGCACCTTCCCCGGTGGAGTTGTGCATGGGGTGTGTTTGGAACATTTTGTCAGGAGCCGAGACCAAAATTCAGCCATTCCCCATCTCAGCCCAGAAAGCAGGTAGAACAACTTTTGTGGTGCCTTTCAGCTGTCTACCGGGGTAGTGTAAAAACTACCAAAAGAACTCGTTAATGGCACTTTCCCCGGTGGAGTTGTGCATGGGGTGTGTTTGGAACATTTTGTCACCAGCCGAGTCCAAAATTCAGCGATTCCCCATCTCAGCCCAGAAAGCAGGTAGAACAACTTTTGTGGTGCCTTTCAGCTGTCTACCGGGGTAGTGTAAAAAGTACCAAGAGAACTCGTTTCTGGCACCTTCCGCAGTGGAGTTGTGCATGGGGTGTGTTTGGAAAATTTTGTCACCAGCCGAGACCAAAATTCAGCGATTCCCCATCTCAGCCCAGAAAGCAGGTAGAACAAGTTTTGTGGAGCCTTTCAGCTGCCTACCTGGGTAGTGTAAAAAGTACCAGTAGAACTCGTTTCTGGCACTTTCCCCGGTGGAGTTGTGCATGGGGTGTGTTTGTAACAATTTGTCACCAGCCGAGACCAAAATTCAGCGATTCCCCATCTCAGCCCAGAAAGCAGGTAGAACAAGTTTTGTGGTGCCTTTCAGCTGCCTACCGGGGTAGTGTAAAAAGTACCAGTAGAACTCGTTTCTGGCACTTTCCCCGGTGGAGTTGTGCATGGGGTGTGTTTGGAACATTTTGTCAGGAGCCGAGACCAAAATTCAGAGATTCCCCATCTCAGCCCAGAAAGCAGGTAGAACAAGTTTTGTGGTGACTTTCAGCTGTCTACCGGGGTAGTGTAAAAACTACCAACAGAACTCGTTTCTGGCACTTTCCCCGGTGGAGTTGTGCATGGGGTGTGTTTGGAACATATTGTCACCAGCCGAGACCAAAATTCAGAGATTCCCCATCTCAGCCCAGAAAGCAGGTAGAACAAGTTTTGTGGTGCCTTTCAGCTGCCTACCGGGGTAGTGTAAAAACTACCAAGAGAACTCGTTTCTGGCACCTTCCGCAGTGGAGTTGTGCATGGGGTGTGTTTGGAGCATTTTGTCACCAGCCGAATCTAAAATTCATCGTTTCCCCAACTCAGCCCAGAAAGCAGGTAGAACAAGTTTTGTGGTGCCTTTCAGCTGTCTACTGGGGTAGTGTAAAAAGTACCAGTAGAACTCGTTTCTGGCACCTTCCGCAGTGGAGTTGTGCATGGGGTGTGTTTGGAACATTTTGTCAGGAGCCGAGACCAAAATTCAGTGATTCCCCATCTCAGCCCAGAAAGCAGGTAGAACAAGTTTTGTGGTGCCTTTCAGCTGTCTACCGGGGTAGTGTAAAAACTACCAACAGAACTCGTTTCTGGCACTTTCCCCGGTGGAGTTGTGCATGGGGTGTGTTTGGAACATATTGTCACCAGCCGAGACCAAAATTCAGCGATTCTCCATCTCAGCCCAGAAAGCAGGTAGAACAAGTTTTGTGGTGCCTTTCAGCTGCCTACCGGGGTAGTGTAAAAACTACCAAGAGAACTCGTTTCTGGCACCTTCCGCAGTGGAGTTGTGCATGGGGTGTGTTTGGAGCATTTTGTCACCAGCCGAATCTAAAATTCATCGTTTCCCCAACTCAGCCCAGAAAGCAGGTAGAACAAATTTTATGGTGCCTTTCAGATGCCTACCGGGGTATTGTAAAAACTACCAAGAGAACTCCTTTCTGGCACCTTCCGCAGTGGAGTTGTGCATGGGGTGTGTTTGGAACATTTTGTCATGAGCCGAGACCAAAATTCAGCGATTCCCCATCTCAGCCCAGAAAGCAGGTAGAACAAGTTTTGTGGTGCCTTTCAGCTGCCTACTGGGGTAGTGTAAAAAGTACCAGTAGAACTCGTTAATGGCACTTTCCCCGGTGGAGTTGTGCATGGGGTGTGTTTGTAACAATTTGTCACCAGCTGAGACCAAAATTCAGCGATTCCCCATCTCAGCCCAGAAAGCAGGTAGAACAAGTTTTGTGGTGCCTTTCAGCTGTCTACCGGGGTAGTGTAAAAAGTACCAGTAGAACTCCTTAATGGCACTTTCCCCGGTGGAGTTGTGCATGGGGTGTGTTTGTAACAATTTGTCACCAGCTGAGACCAAAATTCAGCGATTCCCCATCTCAGCCCAGAAAGCAGGTAGAACAAGTTTTGTGGAGCCTTTCAGCTGTCTACCGGGGTAGTGTAAAAACTACCAACAGAACTCGTTTCTGGCACTTTCCCCGGTGGAGTTGTGCATGGGGTGTGTTTGTAACATTTTGTCACCAGCCGAGACCAAAATTCAGCGATTCCCCATCTCAGCCCAGAAAGCAGGTAGAACAAGTTTTGTGGTGCCTTTCAGCTGCCTACCGGGGTAGTGTAAAAAATACCAAGAGAACTCGTTTCTGGCACCTTCCGCGGTGGAGTTGTGCATGGGGTGTGTTTGGAACATTTTGTCTCCAGCTGAGGCCAAAATTCAGCCATTCCCCATCTCAGCCCAGAAAGCAGGTAGAACAAGTTTTGTGGTGCCTTTCAGCTGTCTACCGGGGTAGTGTAAAAACTTCCAACATACTCCTTTCTGGCACCTTCCCCGGTGGAGTTGTGCATGGGGTGTGTTTGGAACACTTTGTCACCAGCCGAGACTAAAATTCAGCCATTCCCCATCTCAGCCCAGAAAGCAGGTAGAACAAGTTTTGTGGTGCCTTTCAGCTGCCTACCGGGGTAGTGTAAAAACTACTACCAGAACTCCTTTCTGGCACCTTCCACGGTGGAGTTGTGCTTGGGGTGTGTTTGGAGCATTTTGTCACCAGCCGACTCTAAAATTCATCGTTTCCCCATCTCAGCCCAGAAAGCAGGTAGAACAAATTTTATGGTGCCTTTCAGATGCCTACCGGGGTATTGTAAAAACTACCAAGAGAACTCCTTTGTGGCACCTTCCGCGGTGGAGTTGTGCATGGGGTGTGTTTGGAACATTTTGTCAGGAGCCGAGACCAAAATTCAGCGATTCCCCATCTCAGCCCAGAAAGCAGGTAGAACAAGTTTTGTGGTGACTTTCAGCTGCCTACCGGGGTAGTGTAAAAAGTACCAGTAGAACTCGTTTCTGGCACTTTCCCCGGTGGAGTTGTGCATGGGGTGTGTTTGGAACATTTTGTCAGGAGCCGAGACCAAAATTCAGCCATTCCCCATCTCAGCCCAGAAAGCAGGTAGAACAAGTTTTGTGGTGCCTTTCAGCTGCCTACCGGGGTAGTGTAAAAACTACCAAGAGAACTCGTTTCTGGCACCTTCCCCGGTGGACTTGTGCATGGGGTGTGTTTGGAACACTTTGTCACCAGCCGAGACCAAAATTCAGCGATTCCCCATCTCAGCCCAGAAAGCAGGTAGAACAAGTTTTGTGGTGCCTTTCAGCTGCCTACCGGGGTAGTGTAAAAAGTACCAGTAGAACTCGTTTCTGGCACCTTCCCCGGTGGAGTTGTGCATGGGGTGTGTTTGGAACATTTTGTCAGGAGCCGAGACCAAAATTCAGCGATTCCCCATCTCAGCCCAGAAAGCAGGTAGAACAACTTTTGTGGTGCCTTTCAGCTGCCTACCGGGGTAGTGTAAAAACTACTAACAGAACTCGTTTCTGGCACCTTCCCCGGTGGAGTTGTGCATGGGGTGTGTTTGGAACACTTTGTCTCCAGCCGAGACCAAAATTCAGCGATTCCCCATCTCAGCCCAGAAAGCAGGTAGAACAAGTTTTGTGGTGCCTTTCAGCTGCCTACCGGGGTAGTGTAAAAACTACTAACAGAACTCCTTTCTGGCACCTTCCGCGGTGGAGTTGTGCATGGGGTGTGTTTGGAACATTTTGTCACCAGCCGAGACCAAAATTCAGCGATTCCCCATCTCAGCCCAGAAAGCAGGTAGAACAAGTTTTGTGGTGCCTTTCAGCTGCCTACCGGGGTAGTGTAAAAACTACCAAGAGAACTCCTTTCTGGCACCTTCCACGGTGGAGTTGTGCATGGGGTGTTTTTGGAGCATTTTGTCAGAAGCCGACTCTAAAATTCATCGTTTCCCCATCTCAGCCCAGAAAGCAGGTAGAACAAATTTTATGGTGCCTTTCAGATGCCTACCGGGGTATTGTAAAAACTACCAAGAGAACTCCTTTCTGGCACCTTCCGCGGTTGAGTTGTGCATGGGGTGTGTTTGGAACATTTTGTCACCAGCCGAGTCCAAAATTCAGCGATTCCCCATCTCAGCCCAGAAAGCAGGTAGAACAAGTTTTGTGGTGCCTTTCAGCTGTCTACAGGGGTAGTGTAAAAAGTACCAGTAGAACTCGTTTCTGGCACTTTCCCCGGTGGAGTTGTGCATGGGGTGTGTTTGGAACATTTTGTCAGGAGCCGAGACCAAAATTCAGCGATTCCCCATCTCAGCCCAGAAAGCAGGTAGAACATCTTTTGTGGTGCCTTTCAGCTGTCTACCGGGGTAGTGTAAAAACTACCAAGAGAACTCCTTTCTGGCACCTTCCGCGGTGGAGTTGTGCATGGGGTGTGTTTGGAACATTTTGTCACCAGCCGAGACCAAAATTCAGCGATTCCCCATCTCAGCCCAGAAAGCAGGTAGAACAAGTTTTGTGGTGCCTTTCAGTTGTCTACCGGGGTAGTGTAAAAAGTACCAGTAGAACTCGTTTCTGGCACTTTCCCCGGTGGAGTTGTGCATGGGGTGTGTTTGTAATATTTTGTCACCAGCCGAGACCAAAATTCAGCCATTCCCCATCTCAGCCCAGAAAGCAGGTAGAACAAGTTTTGTGGTGCCTTTCAGCTGTCTACCGGGGTAGTGTAAAAACTACCAAGAGAACTCGTTTCTGGCACCTTCCCCGGTGGAGTTGTGCATGGGGTGTGTTTGGAACATTTTGTCAGGAGCCGAGACCAAAATTCAGCGATTCTCCATCTAAGCCCAGAAAGCAGGTAGAACAAGTTTTGTGGTGCCTTTCAGCTGCCTACCGGGGTAGTGTAAAAACTACTAACAGAACTCGTTTCTGGCACCTTCCGCAGTGGAGTTGTGCATGGGGTGTGTTTGGAACATTTTGTCAGGAGCCGAGACCAAAATTCAGCGATTCCCCATCTCAGCCCAGAAAGCAGGTAGAACAAGTTTTGTGGTGCCTTTCAGCTGCCTACCGGGGTAGTGTAAAATCTACCAACAGAACTCGTTTCTGGCACCTTCCGCAGTGGAGTTGTGCATGGGGTGTGTTTGGAACATTTTGTCAGGAGCCGAGACCAAAATTCAGCCATTCCCCATCTCAGCCCAGAAAGCAGGTAGAACATCTTTTGTTGTGCCTTTCAGCTGCCTACCGGGGTAGTGTAAAAACTACCAACAGAACTCCTTTCTGGCGCCTTCCCTGGTGGAGTTGTGCATGGGGTGTGTTTGGAACATTTTGTCACCAGCCGAGTCCAAAATTCAGTGATTCCCCATCTCAGCCCATAAAGCAGGTAGAACAAGTTTTGTGGTGCCTTTCAGCTGTCTACTGGGGTAGTGTAAAAAGTACCAGTAGAACTCGTTTCTGGCACTTTCCCCGGTGGAGTTGTGCATGGGGTGTGTTTGTAACATTTTGTCAGGAGCCGAGACCAAAATTCAGAGATTCCCCATCTCAGCCCAGAAAGCAGGTAGAACAAGTTTTGTGGTGCCTTTCAGCTGCCTACCGGGGTAGTGTAAAAAGTACCAGTAGAACTCGTTAATGGCACTTTCCCCGGTGGAGTTGTGCATGGGGTGTGTTTGTAACAATTTGTCACCAGCTGAGACCAAAATTCAGCGATTCCCCATCTCAGCCCAGAAAGCAGGTAGAACAAGTTTTGTGGTGCCTTTCAGCTGTCTACCGGGGTAGTGTAAAAAGTACCAGTAGAACTCGTTAATGGCACTTTCCCCGGTGGAGTTGTGCATGGGGTGTGTTTGGAACATTTTGTCACCAGCCGAGACCAAAATTCAGCCATTCCCCATCTCAGCCCAGAAAGCAGGTAGAACAAGTTTTGTGGTGCCTTTCAGCTGTCTACTGGGGTAGTGTAAAAAGTACCAGTAGAACTCGTTTCTGGCACTTTCCCCGGTGGAGTTGTGCATGGGGTGTGTTTGTAACATTTTGTCACCAGCCGAGACTAAAATTCAGCGATTCCCCATCTCAGCCCAGAAAGCAGGTAGAACAAGTTTTGTGGTGCCTTTCAGCTGCCTACCGGGGTAGTGTAAAAAGTACCAGTAGAACTCGTTAATGGCACTTTCCACGGTGGAGTTGTGCATGGGGTGTGTTTGTAACAATTTGTCACCAGCTGAGACCAAAATTCAGTGATTCCCCATCTCAGCCCAGAAAGCAGGTAGAACAAGTTTTGTGGTGCCTTTCAGCTGTCTACCGGGGTAGTGTAAAAAGTACCAGTAGAACTCGTTAATGGCACTTTCCCCGGTGGAGTTGTGCATGGGGTGTGTTTGGAACATTTTGTCACCAGCCGAGACCAAAATTCAGCCATTCCCCATCTCAGCCCAGAAAGCAGGTAGAACAAGTTTTGTGGTGCCTTTCAGCTGTCTACTGGGGTAGTGTAAAAAGTACCAGTAGAACTCGTTTCTGGCACTTTCCCCGGTGGAGTTGTGCATGGGGTGTGTTTGTAACATTTTGTCACCAGCCGAGACTAAAATTCAGCGATTCCCCATCTCAGCCCAGAAAGCAGGTAGAACAAGTTTTGTGGTGCCTTTCAGCTGCCTACCGGGGTAGTGTAAAAACTACCAAAATAACTCGTTTCTGGCACCTTCCGCAGTGGAGTTGTGCATGGGGTGTGTTTGGAACATTTTGTCAGGAGCCGAGACCAAAATTCAGCCATTCCCCATCTCAGCCCAGAAAGCAGGTAGAACATCTTTTGTTGTGCCTTTCAGCTGCCTACCGGGGTAGTGTAAAAACTACTAACAGAACTCCTTTCTGGCGCCTTCCCTGGTGGAGTTGTGCATGGGGTGTGTTTGGAACATTTTGTCACCAGCCGAGTCCAAAATTCAGTGATTCCCCATCTCAGCCCATAAAGCAGGTAGAACAAGTTTTGTGGTGCCTTTCAGCTGTCTACTGGGGTAGTGTAAAAAGTACCAGTAGAACTCGTTTCTGGCACTTTCCCCGGTGGAGTTGTGCATGGGGTGTGTTTGTAACATTTTGTCAGGAGCCGAGACCAAAATTCAGCGATTCCCCATCTCAGCCCAGAAAGCAGGTAGAACAAGTTTTGTGGTGCCTTTCAGCTGCCTACCGGGGTAGTGTAAAAAGTACCAGTAGAACTCGTTAATGGCACTTTCCCCGGTGGAGTTGTGCATGGGGTGTGTTTGTAACAATTTGTCACCAGCTGAGACCAAAATTCAGCGATTCCCCATCTCAGCCCAGAAAGCAGGTAGAACAAGTTTTGTGGTGCCTTTCAGCTGTCTACCGGGGTAGTGTAAAAAGTACCAGTAGAACTCGTTAATGGCACTTTCCCCGGTGGAGTTGTGCATGGGGTGTGTTTGTAACATTTTGTCACCAGCCGAGACCAAAATTCAGCCATTCCCCATCTCAGCCCAGAAAGCAGGTAGAAGAAGTTTTGTGGTGCCTTTCAGCTGTCTACTGGGGTAGTGTAAAAAGTACCAGTAGAACTCGTTTCTGGCACTTTCCCCGGTGGAGTTGTGCATGGGGTGTGTTTGTAACATTTTGTCACCAGCCGAGACCAAAATTCAGCGATTCCCCATCTCAGCCCAGAAAGCAGGTAGAACAAGTTTTGTGGTGCCTTTCAGCTGTCTACCGGGGTAGTGTAAAAACTACAAACAGAACTCGTTTCTGGCACTTTCCCCGGTGGAGTTGTGCATGGGGTGTGTTTGGAACATTTTGTCACCAGCCGAGACCAAAATTCAGCGATTCTCCATCTAAGCCCAGAAAGCAGGTAGAACAAGTTTTGTGGTGCCTTTCAGCTGACTACCGGGGTAGTGTAAAAAGTACCAGTAGAACTCGTTAATGGCACTTTCCCCGGTGGAGTTGTGCATGGGGTGTGTTTGGAACATTTTGTCAGGAGCCGAGACCAAAATTCAGCCATTCCCCATCTCAGCCCAGAAAGCAGGTAGAACAACTTTTGTGGTGCCTTTCAGCTGCCTACCGGGGTAGTGTAAAAAGTACCAGTAGAACTCGTTTCTGGCACCTTCCGCAGTGGAGTTGTGCATGGGGTGTGTTTGGAACATTTTGTCAGGAGCCGAGACCAAAATTCAGCGTTTCCCCATCTCAGCCCAGAAAGCAGGTAGAACATCTTTTGTTGTGCCTTTCAGCTGCCTACCGGGGTAGTGTAAAAACTACTAACAGAACTCCTTTCTGGCGCCTTCCCTGGTGGAGTTGTGCATGGGGTGTGTTTGGAACATTTTGTCACCAGCCGAGTCCAAAATTCAGTGATTCCCCATCTCAGCCCATAAAGCAGGTAGAACAAGTTTTGTGGTGCCTTTCAGCTGTCTACTGGGGTAGTGTAAAAAGTACCAGTAGAACTCGTTTCTGGCACTTTCCCCGGTGGAGTTGTGCATGGGGTGTGTTTGGTACATTTTGTCACCAGCCGAGACCAAAATTCAGAGATTCCCCATCTCAGCCCAGAAAGCAGGTAGAACAAGTTTTGTGGTGCCTTTCAGCTGCCTACCGGGGTAGTGTAAAAAGTACCAGTAGAACTCGTTTCTGGCACTTTCCCCGGTGGAGCTGTGCATGGGGTGTGTTTGTAACAATTTGTCACCAGCTGAGACCAAAATTCAGCGATTCCCCATCTCAGCCCAGAAAGCAGGTAGAACAAGTTTTGTGGTGCCTTTCAGCTGTCTACCGGGGTAGTGTAAAAAGTACCAGTAGAACTCGTTAATGGCACTTTCCCCGGTGGAGTTGTGCATGGGGTGTGTTTGGAACATTTTGTCACCAGCCGAGACCAAAATTCAGCGATTCCCCATCTCAGCCCAGAAAGCAGGTAGAACAAGTTTTGTGGTGCCTTTCAGCTGTCTACTGGGGTAGTGTAAAAAGTACCAGTAGAACTCGTTTCTGGCACTTTCCCCGGTGGAGTTGTGCATGGGGTGTGTTTGTAACATTTTGTCACCAGCCGAGACTAAAATTCAGCGATTCCCCATCTCAGCCCAGAAAGCAGGTAGAACAAGTTTTGTGGTGCCTTTCAGCTGCCTACCGGGGTAGTGTAAAAACTACCAAGAGAACTCGTTTCTGGCACCTTCCGCAGTGGAGTTGTGCATGGGGTGTGTTTGGAACATTTTGTCAGGAGCCGAGACCAAAATTCAGCCATTCCCCATCTCAGCCCAGAAAGCAGGTAGAACATCTTTTGTTGTGCCTTTCAGCTGCCTACCGGGGTAGTGTAAAAACTACTAACAGAACTCCTTTCTGGCGCCTTCCCTGGTGGAGTTGTGCATGGGGTGTGTTTGGAACATTTTGTCACCAGCCGAGTCCAAAATTCAGTGATTCCCCATCTCAGCCCATAAAGCAGGTAGAACAAGTTTTGTGGTGCCTTTCAGCTGTCTACTGGGGTAGTGTAAAAAGTACCAGTAGAACTCGTTTCTGGCACTTTCCCCGGTGGAGTTGTGCATGGGGTGTGTTTGGAACATTTTGTCACCAGCCGAGACCAAAATTCAGCGATTCCCCATCTCAGCCCAGAAAGCAGGTAGAACAAGTTTTGTGGTGCCTTTCAGCTGCCTACCGGGGTAGTGTAAAAAGTACCAGTAGAACTCGTTAATGGCACTTTCCCCGGTGGAGTTGTGCATGGGGTGTGTTTGTAACAATTTGTCACCAGCTGAGACCAAAATTCAGCGATTCCCCATCTCAGCCCAGAAAGCAGGTAGAACAACTTTTGTGGTGCCTTTCAGCTGTCTACTGGGGTAGTGTAAAAAGTACCAGTAGAACTCGTTTCTGGCACTTTCCCCGGTGGAGTTGTGCATGGGGTGTGTTTGGAACATTTTGTCACCAGCTGAGACCAAAATTCAGCGATTCTCCATCTAAGCCCAGAAAGCAGGTAGAACAAGTTTTGTGGTGCCTTTCAGCTGTCTACCGGGGTAGTGTAAAAAGTACCAGTAGAACTCGTTAATGGCACTTTCCCCGGTGGAGTTGTGCATGGGGTGTGTTTGGAACATTTTGTCAGGAGCCGAGACCAAAATTCAGCCATTCCCCATCTCAGCCCAGAAAGCAGGTAGAACAACTTTTGTGGTGCCTTTCAGCTGTCTACCGGGGTAGTGTAAAAAGTACCAGTAGAACTCGTTTCTGGCACTTTCCCCGGTGGAGTTGTGCATGGGGTGTGTTTGTAACATTTTGTCACCAGCCGAGACCAAAATTCAGCGATTCCCCATCTCAGCCCAGAAAGCAGGTAGAACAAGTTTTGTGGTGCCTTTCAGCTGTCTACCGGGGTAGTGTAAAAAGTACCAGTAGAACTCGTTAATGGCACTTTCCCCGGTGGAGTTGTGCATGGGGTGTGTTTGGAACATTTTGTCACCAGCCGAGACCAAAATTCAGCCATTCCCCATCTCAGCCCAGAAAGCAGGTAGAACAAGTTTTGTGGTGCCTTTCAGCTGTCTACTGGGGTAGTGTAAAAAGTACCAGTAGAACTCGTTTCTGGCACTTTCCCCGGTGGAGTTGTGCATGGGGTGTGTTTGTAACATTTTGTCACCAGCCGAGACTAAAATTCAGCGATTCCCCATCTCAGCCCAGAAAGCAGGTAGAACAAGTTTTGTGGTGCCTTTCAGCTGTCTACCGGGGTAGTGTAAAAACTACCAACAGAACTCGTTTCTGGCACTTTCCCAGGTGGAGTTGTGCATGGGGTGTGTTTGGAACATTTTGTCACCAGCCGAGACCAAAATTCAGCGATTCTCCATCTAAGCCCACAAAGCAGGTAGAACAAGTTTTGTGGTGCCTTTCAGCTGCCTACCGGGGTAGTGTAAAAACTACTAACAGAACTCGTTTCTGGCACCTTCCGCAGTGGAGTTGTGCATGGGGTGTGTTTGGAACATTTTGTCAGGAGCCGAGACCAAAATTCAGCGATTCCCCATCTCAGCCCAGAAAGCAGGTAGAACAAGTTTTGTGGTGCCTTTCAGCTGCCTACCGGGGTAGTGTAAAAACTACCAAGAGAACTCGTTTCTGGCACCTTCCGCAGTGGAGTTGTGCATGGGGTGTGTTTGGAACATTTTGTCAGGAGCCGAGACCAAAATTCAGCCATTCCCCATCTCAGCCCAGAAAGCAGGTAGAACATCTTTTGTTGTGCCTTTCAGCTGCCTACCGGGGTAGTGTAAAAACTACTAACAGAACTCCTTTCTGGCGCCTTCCCTGGTGGAGTTGTGCATGGGGTGTGTTTGGAACATTTTGTCACCAGCCGAGTCCAAAATTCAGTGATTCCCCATCTCAGCCCATAAAGCAGGTAGAACAAGTTTTGTGGTGCCTTTCAGCTGTCTACTGGGGTAGTGTAAAAAGTACCAGTAGAACTCGTTTCTGGCACTTTCCCCGGTGGAGTTGTGCATGGGGTGTGTTTGTAACATTTTGTCACCAGCCGAGACCAAAATTCAGAGATTCCCCATCTCAGCCCAGAAAGCAGGTAGAACAAGTTTTGTGGTGCCTTTCAGCTGCCTACTGGGGTAGTGTAAAAAGTACCAGTAGAACTCGTTAATGGCACTTTCCCCGGTGGAGTTGTGCATGGGGTGTGTTTGTAACAATTTGTCACCAGCTGAGACCAAAATTCAGCGATTCCCCATCTCAGCCCAGAAAGCAGGTAGAACAAGTTTTGTGGTGCCTTTCAGCTGTCTACCGGGGTAGTGTAAAAAGTACCAGTAGAACTCGTTAATGGCACTTTCCCCGGTGGAGTTGTGCATGGGGTGTGTTTGGAACATTTTGTCACCAGCCGAGACCAAAATTCAGCCATTCCCCATCTCAGCCCAGAAAGCAGGTAGAACAACTTTTGTGGTGCCTTTCAGCTGTCTACTGGGGTAGTGTAAAAAGTACCAGTAGAACTCGTTTCTGGCACTTTCCCCGGTGGAGTTGTGCATGGGGTGTGTTTGTAACATTTTGTCACCAGCCGAGACCAAAATTCAGCGATTCCCCATCTCAGCCCAGAAAGCAGGTAGAACAAGTTTTGTGGTGCCTTTCAGCTGTCTACCGGGGTAGTGTAAAAACTACCAACAGAACTCATTTCTGGCACTTTCCCCGGTGGAGTTGTGCATGGGGTGTGTTTGGAACATTTTGTCACCAGCCGAGACCAAAATTCAGCGATTCTCCATCTAAGCCCAGAAAGCAGGTAGAACAAGTTTTGTGGTGCCTTTCAGCTGTCTACCGGGGTAGTGTAAAAAGTACCAGTAGAACTCGTTAATGGCACTTTCCCCGGTGGAGTTGTGCATGGGGTGTGTTTGTAACATTTTGTCACCAGCCGAGACCAAAATTCAGCGATTCCCCATCTCAGCCCAGAAAGCAGGTAGAACAAGTTTTGTGGTGCCTTTCAGCTGTCTACTGGGGTAGTGTAAAAAGTACCAGTAGAACTCGTTTCTGGCACTTTCCCCGGTGGAGTTGTGCATGGGGTCTGTTTGGAACAATTTGTCACCAGCCGAGACCAAAATTCAGAGATTCCCCATCTCAGCCCAGAAAGCAGGTAGAACAAGTTTTGTGGTGCCTTTCAGCTGCCTACTGGGGTAGTGTAAAAAGTACCAGTAGAACTCGTTAATGGCACTTTCCCCGGTGGAGTTGTGCATGGGGTGTGTTTGTAACAATTTGTCACCAGCTGAGACCAAAATTCAGCGATTCCCCATCTCAGCCCAGAAAGCAGGTAGAACAAGTTTTGTGGTGCCTTTCAGCTGTCTACCGGGGTAGTGTAAAAAGTACCAGTAGAACTCCTTAATGGCACTTTCCCCGGTGGAGTTGTGCATGGGGTGTGTTTGGAACATTTTGTCAGGAGCCGAGACCAAAATTCAGCCATTCCCCATCTCAGCCCAGAAAGCAGGTAGAACAAGTTTTGTGGTGCCTTTCAGCTGTCTACTGGGGTAGTGTAAAAAGTACCAGTAGAACTCGTTTCTGGCACTTTCCCCGGTGGAGTTGTGCATGGGGTGTGTTTGTAACATTTTGTCACCAGCCGAGACCAAAATTCAGCGATTCCCCATCTCAGCCCAGAAAGCAGGTAGAACAAGTTTTGTGGTGCCTTTCAGCTGTCTACCGGGGTAGTGTAAAAACTACCAACAGAACTCGTTTCTGGCACTTTCCCCGGTGGAGTTGTGCATGGGGTGTGTTTGGAACATTTTGTCACCAGCCGAGACCAAAATTCAGCGATTCTCCATCTAAGCCCAGAAAGCAGGTAGAACAAGTTTTGTGGTGCCTTTCAGCTGTCTACCGGGGTAGTGTAAAAAGTACCAGTAGAACTCGTTAATGGCACTTTCCCCGGTGGAGTTGTGCATGGGGTGTGTTTGGAACATTTTGTCAGGAGCCGAGACCAAAATTCAGCCATTCCCCATCTCAGCCCAGAAAGCAGGTAGAACAACTTTTGTGGTGCCTTTCAGCTGTCTACCGGGGTAGTGTAAAAAGTACCAGTAGAACTCGTTTCTGGCACTTTCCCCGGTGGAGTTGTGCATGGGGTGTGTTTGTAACATTTTGTCACCAGCCGAGACCAAAATTCAGCGATTCCCCATCTCAGCCCAGAAAGCAGGTAGAACAAGTTTTGTGGTGCCTTTCAGCTGTCTACTGGGGTAGTGTAAAAAGTACCAGTAGAACTCGTTTCTGGCACTTTCCCCGGTGGAGTTGTGCATGGGGTGTGTTTGGAACATTTTGTCAGGAGCCGAGACCAAAATTCAGCCATTCCCCATCTCAGCCCAGAAAGCAGGTAGAACAAGTTTTGTGGTGCCTTTCAGCTGTCTACTGGGGTAGTGTAAAAAGTACCAGTAGAACTCGTTTCTGGCACTTTCCCCGGTGGAGTTGTGCATGGGGTGTGTTTGGAACATTTTGTCACCAGCCGAGACCAAAATTCAGCGATTCCCCATCTCAGCCCAGAAAGCAGGTAGAACAAGTTTTGTGGTGCCTTTCATCTGTCTACTGGGGTAGTGTAAAAAGTACCAGTAGAACTCGTTAATGGCACTTTCCCCGGTGGAGTTGTGCATGGGGTGTGTTTGGAACATTTTGTCAGGAGCCGAGACCAAAATTCAGCGATTCCCCATCTCAGCCCAGAAAGCAGGTAGAACAAGTTTTGTGGTGCCTTTCAGCTGTCTACCGGGGTAGTGTAAAAAGTACCACTAGAACTCGTTTCTGGCACTTTCCCCGGTGGAGTTGTGCATGGGGTGTGTTTGGAACATTTTGTCAGGAGCCGAGACCAAAATTCAGCCATTCCCCATCTCAGCCCAGAAAGCAGGTAGAACAAGTTTTGTGGTGCCTTTCAGCTGTCTACCGGGGTAGTGTAAAAAGTACCAGTAGAACTCGTTAATGGCACTTTCCCCGGTGGAGTTGTGCATGGGGTGTGTTTGGAACATTTTGTCACCAGCCGAGACCAAAATTCAGCGATTCCCCATCTCAG
The DNA here is from genome assembly GCF_023638135.1 of Falco biarmicus. NCBI lineage: Eukaryota > Metazoa > Chordata > Aves > Falconiformes > Falconidae > Falco > Falco biarmicus. The sequence goes on from NW_026611776.1 coordinate 51,470, forward strand.
CCCAGAAAGCAGGTAGAACAAGTTTTGTGGTGCCTTTCAGCTGTCTACTGGGGTAGTGTAAAAAGTACCAGTAGAACTCCTTTCTGGCACTTTCCCCGGTGGAGTTGTGCATGGGGTGTGTTCGTAACATTTTGTCACCAGCCGAGACCAAAATTCAGCGATTCCCCATCTCAGCCCAGAAAGCAGGTAGAACAAGTTTTGTGGTGCCTTTCAGCTGTCTACTGGGGTAGTGTAAAAAGTACCAGTAGAACTCGTTAATGGCACTTTCCCCGGTGGAGTTGTGCATGGGGTGTGTTTGTAACAATTTGTCACCAGCCGAGACCAAAATTCAGCGATTCCCCATCTCAGCCCAGAAAGCAGGTAGAACAACTTTTGTGGTGCCTTTCAGCTGCCTACCGGGGTAGTGTAAAAAGTACCAGTAGAACTCGTTTCTGACACCTTCCCCGGTGGAGTTGTGCATGGGGTGTGTTTGGAACATTTTGTCAGGAGCCGAGACCAAAATTCAGCGATTCCCCATCTCAGCCCAGAAAGCAGGTAGAACAAGTTTTGTGGTGACTTTCAGCTGCCTACCGGGGTAGTGTAAAAACTACCAAGAGAACTGCTTTCTGGCACCTTCCCTGGTGGAGTTGTGCATGGGGTGTGTTTGGAACATTTTGTCAGGAGCCGAGACCAAAATTCAGCGATTCCCCATCTCAGCCCAGAAAGCAGGTAGAACAAGTTTTGTGGTGCCTTTCAGCTGCCTACCGGGGTAGTGTAAAAACTACTAACAGAACTCGTTTCTGGCGCCTTCCCCGGTGGAGTTGTGCATGGGGTGTGTTTGGAACACTTTGTCACCAGCCGAGACCAAAATTCAGCCATTCCCCATCTCAGCCCAGAAAGCAGGTAGAACAAGTTTTGTGGTGCCTTTCAGCTGTCTACCGCGGTAGTGTAAAAAGTACCAGTAGAACTCGTTTCTGGCACTTTCCCCGGTGGAGTTGTGCATGGGGTGTGTTTGGAACATTTTGTCACCAGCCGAGACCAAAATTCAGCCATTCCCCATCTCAGCCCAGAAAGCAGGTAGAACAAGTTTTGTGGTGCCTTTCAGTGGCCTACCGGGGTAGTGTAAAAACTACCAAGAGAACTCCTTTCTGGCACCTTCCACGGTGGAGTTGTGCATGGGGTGTTTTTGGAGCATTTTGTCACCAGCCGAGATAAAAATTCAGCGATTCCCCATCTCAGCCCAGAAAGCAGGTAGAACAAGTTTTGTGGTGCCTTTCAGCTGTCTACCGGGGTAGTGTAAAAACTACCAAGAGAACTTGTTTCTGGCACTTTCCCCGGTGGAGTTGTGCATGGGGTGTGTTTGGAACATTTTGTCATGAGCCGAGTCCAAAAATCAGCCATTCCCCATCTCAGCCCAGAAAGCAGGTAGAACAACGTTTGTGGTGCAGTCTGAAAACTACTAAGAGAACTCCTTTCTGGCACCTTCCCCGGTGGAGTTGTGCATGGGGTGTGTTTGGAACATTTTGTCACCAGCCGAGACCAAAATAGAGCCATTCCCCATTTCAGCCCAGAAAGCAGGTAGAACAAGTTTTGTGGTGACTTTCAGCTGTCTACCGGGGTAGTGTAAAAAGTACCAGTAGAACTCGTTTCTGGCACCTTTGCCGGTGGAGTTGTGCATGGGGTGTGTTTGGAACATTTTGTCTCCAGCTGAGACCAAAATTCAGCGATTCCCCATCTCAGCCCAGAAAGCAGATAGAACAAGTTTTGTGGTGCCTTTCAGCTGTCTACCGGGGTAGTGTAAAAACTACCAACAGAACTCCTTTCTGGCACCTTCCCCGGTGGAGTTGTGCATGGGGTGTGTTTGGAACATTTTGTCAGGAGCCGAGACCAAAATTCAGCGATTCCCCATCTCAGCCCAGAAAGCAGGTAGAACAAGTTTTGTGGTGCCTTTCAGCTGTCTACTGGGGTAGTGTAAAAAGTACCAGTAGAACTCGTTAATGGCACTTTCCCCGGTGGAGTTGTGCATGGGGTGTGTTTGGAACATTTTGTCAGGAGCCGAGACCAAAATTCAGCGATTCCCCATCTCAGCCCAGAAAGCAGGTAGAACAAGTTTTGTGGTGCCTTTCAGCTGTCTACTGGGGTAGTGTAAAAAGTACCAGTAGAACTCGTTTCTGGCACTTTCCCCGGTGGAGTTGTGCATGGGGTGTGTTTGGAACATTTTGTCACCAGCCGAGACCAAAATTCAGCGATTCCCCATCTCAGCCCAGAAAGCAGGTAGAACAAGTTTTGTGGTGCCTTTCAGCTGTCTACTGGGGTAGTGTAAAAAGTACCAGTAGAACTCGTTAATGGCACTTTCCCCGGTGGAGTTGTGCATGGGGTGTGTTTGTAACATTTTGTCACCAGCCGAGACCAAAATTCAGCGATTCCCCATCTCAGCCCAGAAAGCAGGTAGAACAAGTTTTGTGGTGCCTTTCAGCTGTCTACCGGGGTAGTGTAAAAAGTACCAGTAGAACTCGTTAATGGCACTTTCCCCGGTGGAGTTGTGCATGGGGTGTGTTTGGAACATTTTGTCAGGAGCCGAGACCAAAATTCAGCCATTCCCCATCTCAGCCCAGAAAGCAGGTAGAACAACTTTTGTGGTGCCTTTCAGCTGTCTACCGGGGTAGTGTAAAAAGTACCAGTAGAACTCGTTTCTGGCACTTTCCCCGGTGGAGTTGTGCATGGGGTGTGTTTGTAACATTTTGTCACCAGCCGAGACCAAAATTCAGCGATTCCCCATCTCAGCCCAGAAAGCAGGTAGAACAAGTTTTGTGGTGCCTTTCAGCTGTCTACTGGGGTAGTGTAAAAAGTACCAGTAGAACTCCTTTCTGGCACTTTCCCCGGTGGAGTTGTGCATGGGGTGTGTTCGTAACATTTTGTCACCAGCCGAGACCAAAATTCAGCGATTCCCCATCTCAGCCCAGAAAGCAGGTAGAACAAGTTTTGTGGTGCCTTTCAGCTGTCTACTGGGGTAGTGTAAAAAGTACCAGTAGAACTCGTTAATGGCACTTTCCCCGGTGGAGTTGTGCATGGGGTGTGTTTGTAACAATTTGTCACCAGCCGAGACCAAAATTCAGCGATTCCCCATCTCAGCCCAGAAAGCAGGTAGAACAACTTTTGTGGTGCCTTTCAGCTGCCTACCGGGGTAGTGTAAAAAGTACCAGTAGAACTCGTTTCTGACACCTTCCCCGGTGGAGTTGTGCATGGGGTGTGTTTGGAACATTTTGTCAGGAGCCGAGACCAAAATTCAGCGATTCCCCATCTCAGCCCAGAAAGCAGGTAGAACAAGTTTTGTGGTGACTTTCAGCTGCCTACCGGGGTAGTGTAAAAACTACCAAGAGAACTCCTTTCTGGCACCTTCCCTGGTGGAGTTGTGCATGGGGTGTGTTTGGAACATTTTGTCAGGAGCCGAGACCAAAATTCAGCGATTCCCCATCTCAGCCCAGAAAGCAGGTAGAACAAGTTTTGTGGTGCCTTTCAGCTGCCTACCGGGGTAGTGTAAAAACTACTAACAGAACTCGTTTCTGGCACCTTCCCCGGTGGAGTTGTGCATGGGGTGTGTTTGGAACACTTTGTCACCAGCCGAGACCAAAATTCAGCCATTCCCCATCTCAGCCCAGAAAGCAGGTAGAACAAGTTTTGTGGAGCCTTTCAGCTGCCTACCGCGGTAGTGTAAAAACTACCAAGAGAACTCCTTTCTGGCACCTTTCCTGGTGGAGTTGTGCATGGGGTGTGTTTGGAACATTTTGTCAGGAGCCGAGACCAAAATTCAGCGATTCCCCATCTCAGCCCAGAAAGCAGGTAGAACAAGTTTTGTGGTGCCTTTCAGTGGCCTACCGGGGTAGTGTAAAAACTACCAAGAGAACTCCTTTCTGGCACCTTCCCCGGTGGAGTTGTGCATGGGGTGTGTTTGGAACATTTTGTCACCAGCCGAGACCAAAATAGAGCCATTCCCCATTTCAGCCCAGAAAGCAGGTAGAACAAGTTTTGTGGTGCCTTTCAGCTGTCTACCGGGGTAGTGTAAAAACTACCAAGAGAACTTGTTTCTGGCACTTTCCCCGGTGGAGTTGTGCATGGGGTGTGTTTGGAACATTTTGTCATGAGCCGAGTCCAAAATTCAGCGGTTCCCCATCTCAGCCCAGAAAGCAGGTAGAACAACGTTTGTGGTGCAGTCTGAAAACTACTAAGAGAACTCCTTTCTGGCACCTTCCCCGGTGGAGTTGTGCATGGGGTGTGTTTGGAACATTTTGTCACCAGCCGAGACCAAAATAGAGCGTTTCCCCATCTCAGCCCAGAAAGCAGGTAGAACAAGTTTTGTGGTGACTTTCAGCTGTCTACCGGGGTAGTGTAAAAAGTACCAGTAGAACTCGTTTCTGGCACCTTTGCCGGTGGAGTTGTGCATGGGGTGTGTTTGGAACATTTTGTCTCCAGCTGAGACCAAAATTCAGCGATTCCCCATCTCAGCCCAGAAAGCAGGTAGAACAAGTTTTGTGGTGCCTTTCAGCTGTCTACCGGGGTAGTGTAAAAACTACCAACAGAACTCCTTTCTGGCACCTTCCCCGGTGGAGTTGTGCATGGGGTGTGTTTGGAACATTTTGTCATGAGCCAAGACCAAAATTCAGCGATTCCCCATCTCAGCCCAGAAAGCAGGTAGAACAAGTTTTGTGGTGCCTTTCAGCTGCCTACCGGGGTAGTGTAAAAACTACCAAGAGAACTCGTTTCTGGCACCTTCCCCGGTGGAGTTGTGCATGGGGTGTGTTTGGAACACTTTGTCACCAGCCGAGACCAAAATTCAGCCATTCCCCATCTCAGCCCAGAAAGCAGGTAGAACAAGTTTTGTGGTGCCTTTCAGCTGTCTACTGGGGTAGTGTAAAAAGTACCAGTAGAACTCGTTTCTGGCACTTTCCCCGGTGGAGTTGTGCATGGGGTGTGTTTGTAACATTTTGTCACCAGCCGAGACTAAAATTCAGCGATTCCCCATCTCAGCCCAGAAAGCAGGTAGAACAAGTTTTGTGGTGCCTTTCAGCTGTCTACCGGGGTAGTGTAAAAACTACCAACAGAACTCGTTTCTGGCACTTTCCCAGGTGGAGTTGTGCATGGGGTGTGTTTGGAACATTTTGTCACCAGCCGAGACCAAAATTCAGCGATTCTCCATCTAAGCCCACAAAGCAGGTAGAACAAGTTTTGTGGTGCCTTTCAGCTGCCTACCGGGGTAGTGTAAAAACTACTAACAGAACTCGTTTCTGGCACCTTCCGCAGTGGAGTTGTGCATGGGGTGTGTTTGGAACATTTTGTCAGGAGCCGAGACCAAAATTCAGCGATTCCCCATCTCAGCCCAGAAAGCAGGTAGAACAAGTTTTGTGGTGCCTTTCAGCTGCCTACCGGGGTAGTGTAAAAACTACCAAGAGAACTCGTTTCTGGCACCTTCCGCAGTGGAGTTGTGCATGGGGTGTGTTTGGAACATTTTGTCAGGAGCCGAGACCAAAATTCAGCCATTCCCCATCTCAGCCCAGAAAGCAGGTAGAACATCTTTTGTTGTGCCTTTCAGCTGCCTACCGGGGTAGTGTAAAAACTACTAACAGAACTCCTTTCTGGCGCCTTCCCTGGTGGAGTTGTGCATGGGGTGTGTTTGGAACATTTTGTCACCAGCCGAGTCCAAAATTCAGTGATTCCCCATCTCAGCCCATAAAGCAGGTAGAACAAGTTTTGTGGTGCCTTTCAGCTGTCTACTGGGGTAGTGTAAAAAGTACCAGTAGAACTCGTTTCTGGCACTTTCCCCGGTGGAGTTGTGCATGGGGTGTGTTTGTAACATTTTGTCACCAGCCGAGACCAAAATTCAGAGATTCCCCATCTCAGCCCAGAAAGCAGGTAGAACAAGTTTTGTGGTGCCTTTCAGCTGCCTACTGGGGTAGTGTAAAAAGTACCAGTAGAACTCGTTAATGGCACTTTCCCCGGTGGAGTTGTGCATGGGGTGTGTTTGTAACAATTTGTCACCAGCTGAGACCAAAATTCAGCGATTCCCCATCTCAGCCCAGAAAGCAGGTAGAACAAGTTTTGTGGTGCCTTTCAGCTGTCTACCGGGGTAGTGTAAAAAGTACCAGTAGAACTCGTTAATGGCACTTTCCCCGGTGGAGTTGTGCATGGGGTGTGTTTGGAACATTTTGTCAGGAGCCGAGACCAAAATTCAGCCATTCCCCATCTCAGCCCAGAAAGCAGGTAGAACAACTTTTGTGGTGCCTTTCAGCTGTCTACTGGGGTAGTGTAAAAAGTACCAGTAGAACTCGTTTCTGGCACTTTCCCCGGTGGAGTTGTGCATGGGGTGTGTTTGTAACATTTTGTCACCAGCCGAGACCAAAATTCAGCGATTCCCCATCTCAGCCCAGAAAGCAGGTAGAACAAGTTTTGTGGTGCCTTTCAGCTGTCTACCGGGGTAGTGTAAAAACTACCAACAGAACTCATTTCTGGCACTTTCCCCGGTGGAGTTGTGCATGGGGTGTGTTTGGAACATTTTGTCACCAGCCGAGACCAAAATTCAGCCATTCCCCATCTCAGCCCAGAAAGCAGGTAGAACAAGTTTTGTGGTGCCTTTCAGCTGTCTACCGGGGTAGTGTAAAAAGTACCAGTAGAACTCGTTAATGGCACTTTCCCCGGTGGAGTTGTGCATGGGGTGTGTTTGTAACATTTTGTCACCAGCCGAGACCAAAATTCAGCGATTCCCCATCTCAGCCCAGAAAGCAGGTAGAACAAGTTTTGTGGTGCCTTTCAGCTGTCTACTGGGGTAGTGTAAAAAGTACCAGTAGAACTCGTTTCTGGCACTTTCCCCGGTGGAGTTGTGCATGGGGTCTGTTTGGAACAATTTGTCACCAGCCGAGACCAAAATTCAGAGATTCCCCATCTCAGCCCAGAAAGCAGGTAGAACAAGTTTTGTGGTGCCTTTCAGCTGCCTACTGGGGTAGTGTAAAAAGTACCAGTAGAACTCGTTAATGGCACTTTCCCCGGTGGAGTTGTGCATGGGGTGTGTTTGTAACAATTTGTCACCAGCTGAGACCAAAATTCAGCGATTCCCCATCTCAGCCCAGAAAGCAGGTAGAACAAGTTTTGTGGTGCCTTTCAGCTGTCTACCGGGGTAGTGTAAAAAGTACCAGTAGAACTCCTTAATGGCACTTTCCCCGGTGGAGTTGTGCATGGGGTGTGTTTGGAACATTTTGTCAGGAGCCGAGACCAAAATTCAGCCATTCCCCATCTCAGCCCAGAAAGCAGGTAGAACAAGTTTTGTGGTGCCTTTCAGCTGTCTACTGGGGTAGTGTAAAAAGTACCAGTAGAACTCGTTTCTGGCACTTTCCCCGGTGGAGTTGTGCATGGGGTGTGTTTGTAACATTTTGTCACCAGCCGAGACCAAAATTCAGCGATTCCCCATCTCAGCCCAGAAAGCAGGTAGAACAAGTTTTGTGGTGCCTTTCAGCTGTCTACCGGGGTAGTGTAAAAACTACCAACAGAACTCGTTTCTGGCACTTTCCCCGGTGGAGTTGTGCATGGGGTGTGTTTGGAACATTTTGTCACCAGCCGAGACCAAAATTCAGCGATTCTCCATCTAAGCCCAGAAAGCAGGTAGAACAAGTTTTGTGGTGCCTTTCAGCTGTCTACCGGGGTAGTGTAAAAAGTACCAGTAGAACTCGTTAATGGCACTTTCCCCGGTGGAGTTGTGCATGGGGTGTGTTTGGAACATTTTGTCAGGAGCCGAGACCAAAATTCAGCCATTCCCCATCTCAGCCCAGAAAGCAGGTAGAACAACTTTTGTGGTGCCTTTCAGCTGTCTACCGGGGTAGTGTAAAAAGTACCAGTAGAACTCGTTTCTGGCACTTTCCCCGGTGGAGTTGTGCATGGGGTGTGTTTGTAACATTTTGTCACCAGCCGAGACCAAAATTCAGCGATTCCCCATCTCAGCCCAGAAAGCAGGTAGAACAAGTTTTGTGGTGCCTTTCAGCTGTCTACTGGGGTAGTGTAAAAAGTACCAGTAGAACTCGTTTCTGGCACTTTCCCCGGTGGAGTTGTGCATGGGGTGTGTTTGGAACATTTTGTCAGGAGCCGAGACCAAAATTCAGCCATTCCCCATCTCAGCCCAGAAAGCAGGTAGAACAAGTTTTGTGGTGCCTTTCAGCTGTCTACTGGGGTAGTGTAAAAAGTACCAGTAGAACTCGTTTCTGGCACTTTCCCCGGTGGAGTTGTGCATGGGGTGTGTTTGGAACATTTTGTCACCAGCCGAGACCAAAATTCAGCGATTCCCCATCTCAGCCCAGAAAGCAGGTAGAACAAGTTTTGTGGTGCCTTTCATCTGTCTACTGGGGTAGTGTAAAAAGTACCAGTAGAACTCGTTAATGGCACTTTCCCCGGTGGAGTTGTGCATGGGGTGTGTTTGGAACATTTTGTCAGGAGCCGAGACCAAAATTCAGCGATTCCCCATCTCAGCCCAGAAAGCAGGTAGAACAAGTTTTGTGGTGCCTTTCAGCTGTCTACCGGGGTAGTGTAAAAAGTACCACTAGAACTCGTTTCTGGCACTTTCCCCGGTGGAGTTGTGCATGGGGTGTGTTTGGAACATTTTGTCAGGAGCCGAGACCAAAATTCAGCCATTCCCCATCTCAGCCCAGAAAGCAGGTAGAACAAGTTTTGTGGTGCCTTTCAGCTGTCTACCGGGGTAGTGTAAAAAGTACCAGTAGAACTCGTTAATGGCACTTTCCCCGGTGGAGTTGTGCATGGGGTGTGTTTGGAACATTTTGTCACCAGCCGAGACCAAAATTCAGCGATTCCCCATCTCAGCCCAGAAAGCAGGTAGAACAAGTTTTGTGGTGCCTTTCAGCTGTCTACTGGGGTAGTGTAAAAAGTACCAGTAGAACTCCTTTCTGGCACTTTCCCCGGTGGAGTTGTGCATGGGGTGTGTTTCGTAACATTTTGTCACCCAGCCGAGACCAAAATTCAGCGATTCCCCATCTCAGCCCAGAAAGCAGGTAGAACAAGTTTTGTGGTGCCTTTCAGCTGTCTACTGGGGTAGTGTAAAAAGTACCAGTAGAACTCGTTAATGGCACTTTCCCCGGTGGAGTTGTGCATGGGGTGTGTTTGTAACAATTTGTCACCAGCCGAGACCAAAATTCAGCGATTCCCCATCTCAGCCCAGAAAGCAGGTAGAACAACTTTTGTGGTGCCTTTCAGCTGCCTACCGGGGTAGTGTAAAAAAGTACCAGTAGAACTCGTTTCTGACACCTTCCCCGGTGGAGTTGTGCATGGGGTGTGTTTGGAACATTTTGTCAGGAGCCGAGACCAAAATTCAGCGATTCCCCATCTCAGCCCAGAAAGCAGGTAGAACAAGTTTTGTGGTGACTTTCAGCTGCCTACCGGGGTAGTGTAAAAACTACCAAGAGAACTGCTTTCTGGCACCTTCCCTGGTGGAGTTGTGCATGGGGTGTGTTTGGAACATTTTGTCAGGAGCCGAGACCAAAATTCAGCGATTCCCCATCTCAGCCCAGAAAGCAGGTAGAACAAGTTTTGTGGTGCCTTTCAGCTGCCTACCGGGGTAGTGTAAAAACTACTAACAGAACTCGTTTCTGGCGCCTTCCCCGGTGATGTGCATGGGGTGTGTTTGGAACACTTTGTCACCAGCCGAGACCAAAATTCAGCCATTCCCCATCTCAGCCCAGAAAGCAGGTAGAACAAGTTTTGTGGTGCCTTTCAGCTGTCTACCGCGGTAGTGTAAAAAGTACCAGTAGAACTCGTTTCTGGCACTTTCCCCGGTGGAGTTGTGCATGGGGTGTGTTTGGAACATTTTGTCACCAGCCGAGACCAAAATTCAGCCATTCCCCATCTCAGCCCAGAAAGCAGGTAGAACAAGTTTTGTGGTGCCTTTCAGTGGCCTACCGGGGTAGTGTAAAAACTACCAAGAGAACTCCTTTCTGGCACCTTATACGGTGGAGTTGTGCATGGGGTGTTTTTGGAGCATTTTGTCACCAGCCGAGATAAAAATTCAGCGATTCCCCATCTCAGCCCAGAAAGCAGGTAGAACAAGTTTTGTGGTGCCTTTCAGCTGTCTACCGGGGTAGTGTAAAAACTACCAAGAGAACTTGTTTCTGGCACTTTCCCCGGTGGAGTTGTGCATGGGGTGTGTTTGGAACATTTTGTCATGAGCCGAGTCCAAAAATCAGCCATTCCCCATCTCAGCCCAGAAAGCAGGTAGAACAACGTTTGTGGTGCAGTCTGAAAACTACTAAGAGAACTCCTTTCTGGCACCTTCCCCGGTGGAGTTGTGCATGGGGTGTGTTTGGAACATTTTGTCACCAGCCGAGACCAAAATAGAGCCATTCCCCATTTCAGCCCAGAAAGCAGGTAGAACAAGTTTTGTGGTGACTTTCAGCTGTCTACCGGGGTAGTGTAAAAAGTACCAGTAGAACTCGTTTCTGGCACCTTTGCCGGTGGAGTTGTGCATGGGGTGTGTTTGGAACATTTTGTCTCCAGCTGAGACCAAAATTCAGCGATTCCCCATCTCAGCCCAGAAAGCAGATAGAACAAGTTTTGTGGTGCCTTTCAGCTGTCTACCGGGGTAGTGTAAAAACTACCAACAGAACTCCTTTCTGGCACCTTCCCCGGTGGAGTTGTGCATGGGGTGTGTTTGGAACATTTTGTCACCAGCCGAGACCAAAATAGAGCCATTCCCCATTTCAGCCCAGAAAGCAGGTAGAACAAGTTTTGTGGTGACTTTCAGCTGTCTACCGGGGTAGTGTAAAAAGTACCAGTAGAACTCGTTTCTGGCACCTTTGCCGGTGGAGTTGTGCATGGGGTGTGTTTGGAACATTTTGTCTCCAGCTGAGACCAAAATTCAGCGATTCCCCATCTCAGCCCAGAAAGCAGGTAGAACAAGTTTTGTGGTGCCTTTCAGCTGTCTACTGGGGTAGTGTAAAAAGTACCAGTAGAACTCGTTTCTGGCACTTTCCCCGGTGGAGTTGTGCATGGGGTGTGTTTGGAACATTTTGTCACCAGCCGAGACCAAAATTCAGCGATTCCCCATCTCAGCCCAGAAAGCAGGTAGAACAACTTTTGTGGTGCCTTTCAGCTGTCTACCGGGGTAGTGTAAAAAGTACCAGTAGAACTCGTTTCTGGCACTTTCCCCGGTGGAGTTGTGCATGGGGTGTGTTTGTAACATTTTGTCACCAGCCGAGACCAAAATTCAGCGATTCCCCATCTCAGCCCAGAAAGCAGGTAGAACAAGTTTTGTGGTGCCTTTCAGCTGTCTACCGGGGTAGTGTAAAAAGTACCAGTAGAACTCGTTAATGGCACTTTCCCCGGTGGAGTTGTGCATGGGGTGTGTTTGGAACATTTTGTCAGGAGCCGAGACCAAAATTCAGCCATTCCCCATCTCAGCCCAGAAAGCAGGTAGAACAACTTTTGTGGTGCCTTTCAGCTGTCTACCGGGGTAGTGTAAAAAGTACCAGTAGAACTCGTTTCTGGCACTTTCCCCGGTGGAGTTGTGCATGGGGTGTGTTTGTAACATTTTGTCACCAGCCGAGACCAAAATTCAGCGATTCCCCATCTCAGCCCAGAAAGCAGGTAGAACAAGTTTTGTGGTGCCTTTCAGCTGTCTACTGGGGTAGTGTAAAAAGTACCAGTAGAACTCCTTTCTGGCACTTTCCCCGGTGGAGTTGTGCATGGGGTGTGTTCGTAACATTTTGTCACCAGCCGAGACCAAAATTCAGCGATTCCCCATCTCAGCCCAGAAAGCAGGTAGAACAAGTTTTGTGGTGCCTTTCAGCTGTCTACTGGGGTAGTGTAAAAAGTACCAGTAGAACTCGTTAATGGCACTTTCCCCGGTGGAGTTGTGCATGGGGTGTGTTTGTAACAATTTGTCACCAGCCGAGACCAAAATTCAGCGATTCCCCATCTCAGCCCAGAAAGCAGGTAGAACAACTTTTGTGGTGCCTTTCAGCTGCCTACCGGGGTAGTGTAAAAAGTACCAGTAGAACTCGTTTCTGACACCTTCCCCGGTGGAGTTGTGCATGGGGTGTGTTTGGAACATTTTGTCAGGAGCCGAGACCAAAATTCAGCGATTCCCCATCTCAGCCCAGAAAGCAGGTAGAACAAGTTTTGTGGTGACTTTCAGCTGCCTACCGGGGTAGTGTAAAAACTACCAAGAGAACTCCTTTCTGGCACCTTCCCTGGTGGAGTTGTGCATGGGGTGTGTTTGGAACATTTTGTCAGGAGCCGAGACCAAAATTCAGCGATTCCCCATCTCAGCCCAGAAAGCAGGTAGAACAAGTTTTGTGGTGCCTTTCAGCTGCCTACCGGGGTAGTGTAAAAACTACTAACAGAACTCGTTTCTGGCACCTTCCCCGGTGGAGTTGTGCATGGGGTGTGTTTGGAACACTTTGTCACCAGCCGAGACCAAAATTCAGCCATTCCCCATCTCAGCCCAGAAAGCAGGTAGAACAAGTTTTGTGGAGCCTTTCAGCTGTCTACCGCGGTAGTGTAAAAACTACCAAGAGAACTCCTTTCTGGCACCTTTCCTGGTGGAGTTGTGCATGGGGTGTGTTTGGAACATTTTGTCAGGAGCCGAGACCAAAATTCAGCGATTCCCCATCTCAGCCCAGAAAGCAGGTAGAACAAGTTTTGTGGTGCCTTTCAGTGGCCTACCGGGGTAGTGTAAAAACTACCAAGAGAACTCCTTTCTGGCACCTTCCACGGTGGAGTTGTGCATGGGGTGTTTTTGGAGCATTTTGTCACCAGCCGAGATAAAAATTCAGCGATTCCCCATCTCAGCCCAGAAAGCAGGTAGAACAAGTTTTGTGGTGCCTTTCAGCTGTCTACCGGGGTAGTGTAAAAACTACCAAGAGAACTTGTTTCTGGCACTTTCCCCGGTGGAGTTGTGCATGGGGTGTGTTTGGAACATTTTGTCATGAGCCGAGTCCAAAATTCAGCGGTTCCCCATCTCAGCCCAGAAAGCAGGTAGAACAACGTTTGTGGTGCAGTCTGAAAACTACTAAGAGAACTCCTTTCTGGCACCTTCCCCGGTGGAGTTGTGCATGGGGTGTGTTTGGAACATTTTGTCACCAGCCGAGACCAAAATAGAGCGTTTCCCCATCTCAGCCCAGAAAGCAGGTAGAACAAGTTTTGTGGTGACTTTCAGCTGTCTACCGGGGTAGTGTAAAAAGTACCAGTAGAACTCGTTTCTGGCACCTTTGCCGGTGGAGTTGTGCATGGGGTGTGTTTGGAACATTTTGTCTCCAGCTGAGACCAAAATTCAGCGATTCCCCATCTCAGCCCAGAAAGCAGGTAGAACAAGTTTTGTGGTGCCTTTCAGCTGTCTACCGGGGTAGTGTAAAAACTACCAACAGAACTCCTTTCTGGCACCTTCCCCGGTGGAGTTGTGCATGGGGTGTGTTTGGAACATTTTGTCATGAGCCAAGACCAAAATTCAGCGATTCCCCATCTCAGCCCAGAAAGCAGGTAGAACAAGTTTTGTGGTGCCTTTCAGCTGCCTACCGGGGTAGTGTAAAAACTACCAAGAGAACTCGTTTCTGGCACCTTCCCCGGTGGAGTTGTGCATGGGGTGTGTTTGGAACACTTTGTCACCAGCCGAGACCAAAATTCAGCCATTCCCCATCTCAGCCCAGAAAGCAGGTAGAACAAGTTTTGTGGTGCCTTTCAGCTGTCTACCGGGGTAGTGTAAAAAGTACCAGTAGAACTCGTTTCTGGCACCTTTGCCGGTGGAGTTGTGCATGGGGTGTGTTTGGAACATTTTGTCTCCAGCTGAGACCAAAATTCAGCGATTCCCCATCTAAGCCCAGAAAGCAGATAGAACAAGTTTTGTGGTGCCTTTCAGCTGTCTACCGGGGTAGTGTAAAAACTACCAACAGAACTCCTTTCTGGCACCTTCCCCGGTGGAGTTGTGCATGGGGTGTGTTTGGAACATTTTGTCATGAGCCGAGACCAAAATTCAGCGATTCCCCATCTCAGCCCAGAAAGCAGGTAGAACAAGTTTTGTGGTGCCTTTCAGTGGCCTACCGGGGTAGTGTAAAAACTACCAAGAGAACTCCTTTCTGGCACCTTCCACGGTGGAGTTGTGCATGGGGTGTTTTTGGAGCATTTTGTCTCCAGCCGAGATAAAAATTCAGCGATTCCCCATCTCAGCCCAGAAAGCAGGTAGAACAAGTTTTGTGGTGCCTTTCAGCTGTCTACCGGGGTAGTGTAAAAACTACCAAGAGAACTTGTTTCTGGCACTTTCCCCGGTGGAGTTGTGCATGGGGTGTGTTTGGAACATTTTGTCATGAGCCGAGTCCAAAATTCAGCGGTTCCCCATCTCAGCCCAGAAAGCAGGTAGAACAACGTTTGTGGTGCAGTCTGAAAACTACTAAGAGAACTCCTTTCTGGCACCTTCCCCGGTGGAGTTGTGCATGGGGTGTGTTTGGAACATTTTGTCAGGAGCCGAGACCAAAATTCAGCCATTCCCCATCTCAGCCCAGAAAGCAGGTAGAACAAGTTTTGTGGTGCCTTTCAGCTGCCTACCGGGGTAGTGTAAAAACTACCAAGAGAACTCGTTTCTGGCACCTTCCCCGGTGGACTTGTGCATGGGGTGTGTTTGGAACATTTTGTCACCAGCCGAGACCAAAATTCAGCCATTCCCCATCTCAGCCCAGAAAGCAGGTAGAACAAGTTTTGTGGTGCCTTTCAGCTGCCTACCGGGGTAGTGTAAAAACTACTAACAGAACTCCTTTCTGGCACCTTCCGCGGTGGAGTTGTGCATGGGGTGTGTTTGGAACATTTTGTCACCAGCCGAGACCAAAATTCAGCCATTCCCCATCTCAGCCCAGAAAGCAGGTAGAACAACTTTTGTGGTGCCTTTCAGCTGTCTACAGGGGTAGTGTAAAAAGTACCAGTAGAACTCGTTTTTGGCCCTTTCCCCGGTGGAGTTGTGCATGGGGTGTGTTTGGAACATTTTGTCACCAGCCGAGACCAAAATTCAGCGATTCCCCATCTCAGCCCAGAAAGCAGGTAGAACAAGTTTTGTGGTGCCTTTCAGCTGTCTACCGGGGTAGTGTAAAAAGTACCAACAGAACTCCTTTCTGGCACCTTCCGCGGTGGAGTTGTGCATGGGGTGTGTTTGGAACATTTTGTCAGGAGCCGAGACCAAAATTCAGCGATTCCCCATCTCAGCCCAGAAAGCAGGTAGAACAAGTTTTGTGGTGCCTTTCAGCTGCCTACCGGGGTAGTGTAAAAACTACCAAGAGAACTCGTTTCTGGCACCTTCCCTGGTGGAGTTGTACATGGGGTGTGTTTGGAACATTTTGTCAGGAGCCGAGACCAAAATTCAGCCATTCCCCATCTCTGACCAGAAAGCAGGTAGAACAAGTTTTGTGGTGCCTTTCAGCTGTCTACTGGGGTAGTGTAAAAAGTACCAGTAGAACTCGTTTCTGGCACTTTCCCCGGTGGAGTTGTGCATGGGGTGTGTTTGGAACATTTTGTCACCAGCCGAGACCAAAATTCAGCCATTCCCCATCTCAGCCCAGAAAGCAGGTAGAACAAGTTTTGTGGTGCCTTTCAGCTGCCTACCGGGGTAGTGTAAAAACTACTAACAGAACTCGTTTCTGGCACCTTCCCCGGTGGAGTTGTGCATGGGGTGTGTTTGGAACACTTTGTCTCCAGCCGAGACCAAAATTCAGCGATTCCCCATCTCAGCCCAGAAAGCAGGTAGAACAAGTTTTGTGGTGCCTTTCAGCTGCCTACCGGGGTAGTGTAAAAACTACTAACAGAACTCCTTTCTGGCACCTTCCGCGGTGGAGTTGTGCATGGGGTGTGTTTGGAACATTTTGTCACCAGCCGAGTCCAAAATTCAGCGATTCCCCATCTCAGCCCAGAAAGCAGGTAGAACAAGTTTTGTGGTGCCTTTCAGCTGTCTACAGGGGTAGTGTAAAAAGTACCAGTAGAACTCGTTTCTGGCACTTTCCCCGGTGGAGTTGTGCATGGGGTGTGTTTGGAACATTTTGTCAGGAGCCGAGACCAAAATTCAGCCATTCCCCATCTCAGCCCAGAAAGCAGGTAGAACATCTTTTGTGGTGCCTTTCAGCTGCCTACCGGGGTAGTGTAGAAACTACCAAGAGAACTCGTTTCTGGCACCTTCCGCGGTGGAGTTGTGCATGGGGTGTGTTTGGAACATTTTGTCACCAGCCGAGACCAAAATTCAGCGATTCCCCATCTCAGCCCAGAAAGCAGGTAGAACAAGTTTTGTGGTGCCTTTCAGCTGTCTACCGGGGTAGTGTAAAAAGTACCAGTAGAACTCGTTTCTGGCACTTTCCCCGGTGGAGCTGTGCATGGGGTGTGTTTGTAATATTTTGTCACCAGCCGAGACCAAAATTCAGCCATTCCCCATCTCAGCCCAGAAAGCAGGTAGAACAAGTTTTGTGGTGCCTTTCAGCTGTCTACCGGGGTAGTGTAAAAACTACCAAGAGAACTCGTTTCTGGCACCTTCCGCGGTGGAGTTGTGCATGGGGTGTGTTTGGAACATTTTGTCAGGAGCCGAGACCAAAATTCAGCGATTCTCCATCTAAGCCCAGAAAGCAGGTAGAACAAGTTTTGTGGTGCCTTTCAGCTGCCTACCGGGGTAGTGTAAAAACTACTAACAGAACTCGTTTCTGGCACCTTCCGCAGTGGAGTTGTGCATGGGGTGTGTTTGGAACATTTTGTCAGGAGCCGAGACCAAAATTCAGCGATTCCCCATCTCAGCCCAGAAAGCAGGTAGAACAAGTTTTGTGGTGCCTTTCAGCTGCCTACCGGGGTAGTGTAAAATCTACCAACAGAACTCGTTTCTGGCACTTTCCCCGGTGGAGTTGTGCATGGGGTGTGTTTGGAACATTTTGTCAGGAGCCGAGACCAAAATTCAGCCATTCCCCATCTCAGCCCAGAAAGCAGGTAGAACATCTTTTGTTGTGCCTTTCAGCTGCCTACCGGGGTAGTGTAAAAACTACTAACAGAACTCCTTTCTGGCGCCTTCCCTGGTGGAGTTGTGCATGGGGTGTGTTTGGAACATTTTGTCACCTACCGAGTCCAAAATTCAGTGATTCCCCATCTCAGCCCATAAAGCAGGTAGAACAAGTTTTGTGGTGCCTTTCAGCTGTCTACTGGGGTAGTGTAAAAAGTACCAGTAGAACTCGTTTCTGGCACTTTCCCCGGTGGAGTTGTGCATGGGGTGTGTTTGTAACATTTTGTCAGGAGCCGAGACCAAAATTCAGAGATTCCCCATCTCAGCCCAGAAAGCAGGTAGAACAAGTTTTGTGGTGCCTTTCAGCTGCCTACCGGGGTAGTGTAAAAAGTACCAGTAGAACTCGTTAATGGCACTTTCCCCGGTGGAGTTGTGCATGGGGTGTGTTTGTAACAATTTGTCACCAGCTGAGACCAAAATTCAGCGATTCCCCATCTCAGCCCAGAAAGCAGGTAGAACAAGTTTTGTGGTGCCTTTCAGCTGTCTACCGGGGTAGTGTAAAAAGTACCAGTAGAACTCGTTAATGGCACTTTCCCCGGTGGAGTTGTGCATGGGGTGTGTTTGGAACATTTTGTCACCAGCCGAGACCAAAATTCAGCCATTCCCCATCTCAGCCCAGAAAGCAGGTAGAACAAGTTTTGTGGTGCCTTTCAGCTGTCTACTGGGGTAGTGTAAAAAGTACCAGTAGAACTCGTTTCTGGCACCTTCCCCGGTGGAGTTGTGCATGGGGTGTGTTTGTAACATTTTGTCAGGAGCCGAGACCAAAATTCAGCGATTCCCCATCTCAGCCCAGAAAGCAGGTAGAACAAGTTTTGTGGTGCCTTTCAGCTGCCTACCGGGGTAGTGTAAAAAGTACCAGTAGAACTCGTTAATGGCACTTTCCCCGGTGGAGTTGTGCATGGGGTGTGTTTGTAACAATTTGTCACCAGCTGAGACCAAAATTCAGCGATTCCCCATCTCAGCCCAGAAAGCAGGTAGAACTAGTTTTGTGGTGCCTTTCAGCTGTCTACCGGGGTAGTGTAAAAAGTACCAGTAGAACTCGTTAATGGCACTTTCCCCGGTGGAGTTGTGCATGGGGTGTGTTTGGAACATTTTGTCACCAGCCGAGACCAAAATTCAGCCATTCCCCATCTCAGCCCAGAAAGCAGGTAGAACAAGTTTTGTGGTGCCTTTCAGCTGTCTACTGGGGTAGTGTAAAAAGTACCAGTAGAACTCGTTTCTGGCACTTTCCCCGGTGGAGTTGTGCATGGGGTGTGTTTGTAACATTTTGTCACCAGCCGAGACCAAAATTCAGCGATTCCCCATCTCAGCCCAGAAAGCAGGTAGAACAAGTTTTGTGGTGCCTTTCAGCTGTCTACCGGGGTAGTGTAAAAACTACAAACAGAACTCGTTTCTGGCACTTTCCCCGGTGGAGTTGTGCATGGGGTGTGTTTGGAACATTTTGTCACCAGCCGAGACCAAAATTCAGCGATTCTCCATCTAAGCCCAGAAAGCAGGTAGAACAAGTTTTGTGGTGCCTTTCAGCTGTCTACCGGGGTAGTGTAAAAAGTACCAGTAGAACTCGTTAATGGCACTTTCCCCGGTGGAGTTGTGCATGGGGTGTGTTTGGAACATTTTGTCAGGAGCCGAGACCAAAATTCAGCCATTCCCCATCTCAGCCCAGAAAGCAGGTAGAACAACTTTTGTGGTGCCTTTCAGCTGTCTACCGGGGTAGTGTAAAAAGTACCAGTAGAACTCGTTTCTGGCACCTTCCGCAGTGGAGTTGTGCATGGGGTGTGTTTGGAACATTTTGTCAGGAGCCGAGACCAAAATTCAGCCATTCCCCATCTCAGCCCAGAAAGCAGGTAGAACATCTTTTGTTGTGCCTTTCAGCTGCCTACCGGGGTAGTGTAAAAACTACTAACAGAACTCCTTTCTGGCGCCTTCCCTGGTGGAGTTGTGCATGGGGTGGGTTTGGAACATTTTGTCACCAGCCGAGTCCAAAATTCAGTGATTCCCCATCTCAGCCCATAAAGCAGGTAGAACAAGTTTTGTGGTGCCTTTCAGCTGTCTACTGGGGTAGTGTAAAAAGTACCAGTAGAACTCGTTTCTGGCACTTTCCCCGGTGGAGTTGTGCATGGGGTGTGTTTGTAACATTTTGTCAGGAGCCGAGACCAAAATTCAGCGATTCCCCATCTCAGCCCAGAAAGCAGGTAGAACAAGTTTTGTGGTGCCTTTCAGCTGCCTACCGGGGTAGTGTAAAAAGTACCAGTAGAACTCGTTAATGGCACTTTCCCCGGTGGAGTTGTGCATGGGGTGTTTTTGTAACAATTTGT
Source organism: Falco biarmicus (assembly GCF_023638135.1). NCBI lineage: Eukaryota > Metazoa > Chordata > Aves > Falconiformes > Falconidae > Falco > Falco biarmicus. The sequence goes on from NW_026611776.1 coordinate 70,814, forward strand.
CACCAGCTGAGACCAAAATTCAGCGATTCCCCATCTCAGCCCAGAAAGCAGGTAGAACAAGTTTTGTGGTGCCTTTCAGCTGTCTACCGGGGTAGTGTAAAAAGTACCAGTAGAACTCGTTTCTGGCACTTTCCCCGGTGGAGTTGTGCATGGGGTGTGTTTGGAACATTTTGTCAGGAGCCGAGACCAAAATTCAGCCATTCCCCATCTCAGCCCAGAAAGCAGGTAGAACAAGTTTTGTGGTGCCTTTCAGCTGTCTACTGGGGTAGTGTAAAAAGTACCAGTAGAACTCGTTTCTGGCACTTTCCCCGGTGGAGTTGTGCATGGGGTGTGTTTGTAACATTTTGTCACCAGCCGAGACTAAAATTCAGCGATTCCCCATCTCAGCCCAGAAAGCAGGTAGAACAAGTTTTGTGGTGCCTTTCAGCTGCCTACCGGGGTAGTGTAAAAAGTACCAGTAGAACTCGTTAATGGCACTTTCCCCGGTGGAGTTGTGCATGGGGTGTGTTTGTAACAATTTGTCACCAGCTGAGACCAAAATTCAGCGATTCCCCATCTCAGCCCAGAAAGCAGGTAGAACAAGTTTTGTGGTGCCTTTCAGCTGTCTACCGGGGTAGTGTAAAAAGTACCAGTAGAACTCGTTAATGGCACTTTCCCCGGTGGAGTTGTGCATGGGGTGTGTTTGGAACATTTTGTCACCAGCCGAGACCAAAATTCAGCCATTCCCCATCTCAGCCCAGAAAGCAGGTAGAACAAGTTTTGTGGTGCCTTTCAGCTGTCTACTGGGGTAGTGTAAAAAGTACCAGTAGAACTCGTTTCTGGCACTTTCCCCGGTGGAGTTGTGCATGGGGTGTGTTTGTAACATTTTGTCACCAGCCGAGACTAAAATTCAGCGATTCCCCATCTCAGCCCAGAAAGCAGGTAGAACAAGTTTTGTGGTGCCTTTCAGCTGCCTACCGGGGTAGTGTAAAAACTACTAACAGAACTCGTTTCTGGCACCTTCCGCAGTGGAGTTGTGCATGGGGTGTGTTTGGAACATTTTGTCAGGAGCCGAGACCAAAATTCAGCGATTCCCCATCTCAGCCCAGAAAGCAGGTAGAACAAGTTTTGTGGTGCCTTTCAGCTGTCTACCGGGGTAGTGTAAAAAGTACCAGTAGAACTCGTTAATGGCACTTTCCCCGGTGGAGTTGTGCATGGGGTGTGTTTGGAACATTTTGTCAGGAGCCGAGACCAAAATTCAGCCATTCCCCATCTCAGCCCAGAAAGCAGGTAGAACAACTTTTGTGGTGCCTTTCAGCTGTCTACCGGGGTAGTGTAAAAAGTACCAGTAGAACTCGTTTCTGGCACTTTCCCCGGTGGAGTTGTGCATGGGGTGTGTTTGTAACATTTTGTCACCAGCCGAGACCAAAATTCAGCGATTCCCCATCTCAGCCCAGAAAGCAGGTAGAACAAGTTTTGTGGTGTCTTTCAGCTGCCTACCGGGGTAGTGTAAAAAGTACCAGTAGAACTCGTTTCTGGCAATTTCCCCGGTGGAGTTGTGCATGGGGTGTGTTTGGAACATTTTGTCACCAGCCGAGTCCAAAATTCAGCCATTCCCCATCTCAGCCCAGAAAGCAGGTAGAACAAGTTTTGTGGTGCCTTTCAGCTGTCTACTGGGGTAGTGTAAAAAGTACCAGTAGAACTCGTTTCTGGCACTTTCCCCGGTGGAGTTGTGCATGGGGTGTGTTTGTAACATTTTGTCACCAGCCGAGACTAAAATTCAGCGATTCCCCATCTCAGCCCAGAAAGCAGGTAGAACAAGTTTTGTGGTGCCTTTCAGCTGTCTACCGGGGTAGTGTAAAAACTACCAACAGAACTCGTTAATGGCACTTTCCCAGGTGGAGTTGTGCATGGGGTGTGTTTGGAACATTTTGTCACCAGCCGAGACCAAAATTCAGCGATTCTCCATCTAAGCCCACAAAGCAGGTAGAACAAGTTTTGTGGTGCCTTTCAGCTGCCTACCGGGGTAGTGTAAAAACTACTAACAGAACTCGTTTCTGGCACCTTCCGCAGTGGAGTTGTGCATGGGGTGTGTTTGGAACATTTTGTCAGGAGCCGAGACCAAAATTCAGCGATTCCCCATCTCAGCCCAGAAAGCAGGTAGAACAAGTTTTGTGGTGCCTTTCAGCTGCCTACCGGGGTAGTGTAAAAACTACCAAGAGAACTTGTTTCTGGCACCTTCCGCAGTGGAGTTGTGCATGGGGTGTGTTTGGAACATTTTGTCACCAGCCGAGACCAAAATTCAGCCATTCCCCATCTCAGCCCAGAAAGCAGGTAGAACATCTTTTGTTGTGCCTTTCAGCTGCCTACCGGGGTAGTGTAAAAACTACTAACAGAACTCCTTTCTGGCGCCTTCCCTGGTGGAGTTGTGCATGGGGTGTGTTTGGAACATTTTGTCACCAGCCGAGTCCAAAATTCAGTGATTCCCCATCTCAGCCCAGAAAGCAGGTAGAAAAAGTTTTGTGGTGCCTTTCAGCTGTCTACTGGGGTAGTGTAAAAAGTACCAGTAGAACTCGTTTCTGGCACTTTCCCCGGTGGAGTTGTGCATGGGGTGTGTTTGTAACATTTTGTCAGGAGCCGAGACCAAAATTCAGAGATTCCCCATCTCAGCCCAGAAAGCAGGTAGAACAAGTTTTGTGGTGCCTTTCAGCTGCCTACCGGGGTAGTGTAAAAAGTACCAGTAGAACTCGTTAATGGCACTTTCCCCGGTGGAGTTGTGCATGGGGTGTGTTTGTAACAATTTGTCACCAGCTGAGACCAAAATTCAGCGATTCCCCATCTCAGCCCAGAAAGCAGGTAGAACAAGTTTTGTGGTGCCTTTCAGCTGTCTACCGGGGTAGTGTAAAAAGTACCAGTAGAACTCGTTAATGGCACTTTCCCCGGTGGAGTTGTGCATGGGGTGTGTTTGGAACATTTTGTCAGGAGCCGAGACCAAAATTCAGCCATTCCCCATCTCAGCCCAGAAAGCAGGTAGAACAACTTTTGTGGTGCCTTTCAGCTGTCTACTGGGGTAGTGTAAAAAGTACCAGTAGAACTCGTTTCTGGCACTTTCCCCGGTGGAGTTGTGCATGGGGTGTGTTTGTAACATTTTGTCACCAGCCGAGACCAAAATTCAGCGATTCCCCATCTCAGCCCAGAAAGCAGGTAGAACAAGTTTTGTGGTGCCTTTCAGCTGTCTACCGGGGTAGTGTAAAAACTACCAACAGAACTCATTTCTGGCACTTTCCCCGGTGGAGTTGTGCATGGGGTGTGTTTGGAACATTTTGTCACCAGCCGAGACCAAAATTCAGCGATTCTCCATCTAAGCCCAGAAAGCAGGTAGAACAAGTTTTGTGGTGCCTTTCAGCTGTCTACCGGGGTAGTGTAAAAAGTACCAGTAGAACTCGTTAATGGCACTTTCCCCGGTGGAGTTGTGCATGGGGTGTGTTTGTAACATTTTGTCACCAGCCGAGACCAAAATTCAGCGATTCCCCATCTCAGCCCAGAAAGCAGGTAGAACAAGTTTTGTGGTGCCTTTCAGCTGTCTACTGGGGTAGTGTAAAAAGTACCAGTAGAACTCCTTTCTGGCACCTTCCCCGGTGGAGTTGTGCATGGGGTGTGTTTGTAACATTTTGTCAGGAGCCGAGACCAAAATTCAGAGATTCCCCATCTCAGCCCAGAAAGCAGGTAGAACAAGTTTTGTGGTGCCTTTCAGCTGCCTACTGGGGTAGTGTAAAAAGTACCAGTAGAACTCGTTAATGGCACTTTCCCCGGTGGAGTTGTGCATGGGGTGTGTTTGTAACAATTTGTCACCAGCTGAGACCAAAATTCAGCGATTCCCCATCTCAGCCCAGAAAGCAGGTAGAACAAGTTTTGTGGTGCCTTTCAGCTGTCTACCGGGGTAGTGTAAAAAGTACCAGTAGAACTCGTTAATGGCACTTTCCCCGGTGGAGTTGTGCATGGGGTGTGTTTGGAACATTTTGTCAGGAGCCGAGACCAAAATTCAGCGATTCCCCATCTCAGCCCAGAAAGCAGGTAGAACAAGTTTTGTGGTGCCTTTCAGCTGTCTACTGGGGTAGTGTAAAAAGTACCAGTAGAACTCGTTTCTGGCACTTTCCCCGGTGGAGTTGTGCATGGGGTGTGTTTGGAACATTTTGTCAGGAGCCGAGACCAAAATTCAGCGATTCCCCATCTCAGCCCAGAAAGCAGGTAGAACAAGTTTTGTGGTGCCTTTCAGCTGTCTACAGGGGTAGTGTAAAAAGTACCAGTAGAACTCCTTTCTGGCACTTTCCCCGGTGGAGTTGTGCATGGGGTGTGTTTGGAACATTTTGTCACCAGCCGAGACCAAAATTCAGCGATTCTCCATCTAAGCCCAGAAAGCAGGTAGAACAAGTTTTGTGGTGCCTTTCAGCTGTCTACCGGGGTAGTGTAAAAAGTACCAGTAGAACTCGTTAATGGCACTTTCCCCGGTGGAGTTGTGCATGGGGTGTGTTTGGAACATTTTGTCAGGAGCCGAGACCAAAATTCAGCCATTCCCCATCTCAGCCCAGAAAGCAGGTAGAACAACTTTTGTGGTGCCTTTCAGCTGTCTACCGGGGTAGTGTAAAAACTACCAACAGAACTCGTTTTTGGCACTTTCCCCGGTGGAGTTGTGCATGGGGTGTGTTTGTAACATTTTGTCACCAGCCGAGACCAAAATTCAGCGATTCCCCATCTCAGCCCAGAAAGCAGGTAGAACAAGTTTTGTGGTGCCTTTCAGCTGTCTACTGGGGTAGTGTAAAAAGTACCAGTAGAACTCGTTTCTGGCACTTTCCCCGGTGGAGTTGTGCATGGGGTGTGTTTGGAACATTTTGTCAGGAGCCGAGACCAAAATTCAGCGATTCCCCATCTCAGCCCAGAAAGCAGGTAGAACAAGTTTTGTGGTGCCTTTCAGCTGTCTACTGGGGTAGTGTAAAAAGTACCAGTAGAACTCGTTTCTGGCACTTTCCCCGGTGGAGTTGTGCATGGGGTGTGTTTGGAACATTTTGTCACCAGCCGAGACCAAAATTCAGCGATTCCCCATCTCAGCCCAGAAAGCAGGTAGAACAAGTTTTGTGGTGCCTTTCAGCTGTCTACTGGGGTAGTGTAAAAAGTACCAGTAGAACTCGTTTCTGGCACTTTCCCCAGTGGAGTTGTGCATGGGGTGTGTTTGTAACATTTTGTCACCAGCCGAGACCAAAATTCAGCGATTCCCCATCTCAGCCCAGAAAGCAGGTAGAACAAGTTTTGTGGTGCCTTTCAGCTGTCTACCGGGGTAGTGTAAAAAGTACCACTAGAACTCGTTAATGGCACTTTCCCTGGTGGAGTTGTGCATGGGGTGTGTTTGGAACATTTTGTCAGGAGCCGAGACCAAAATTCAGCCATTCCCCATCTCAGCCCAGAAAGCAGGTAGAACAACTTTTGTGGTGCCTTTCAGCTGTCTACCGGGGTAGTGTAAAAAGTACCAGTAGAACTCGTTTCTGGCACTTTCCCCGGTGGAGTTGTGCATGGGGTGTGTTTGTAACATTTTGTCACCAGCCGAGACCAAAATTCAGCGATTCCCCATCTCAGCCCAGAAAGCAGGTAGAACAAGTTTTGTGGTGCCTTTCAGCTGTCTACTGGGGTAGTGTAAAAAGTACCAGTAGAACTCGTTTCTGGCACTTTCCCCGGTGGAGTTGTGCATGGGGTGTGTACGTAACATTTTGTCACCAGCCGAGACCAAAATTCAGCGATTCCCCATCTCAGCCCAGAAAGCAGGTAGAACAAGTTTTGTGGTGCCTTTCAGCTGTCTACTGGGGTAGTGTAAAAAGTACCAGTAGAACTCGTTAATGGCACTTTCCCCGGTGGAGTTGTGCATGGGGTGTGTTTGTAACAATTTGTCACCAGCCGAGACCAAAATTCAGCGATTCCCCATCTCAGCCCAGAAAGCAGGTAGAACAACTTTTGTGGTGCCTTTCAGCTGCCTACCGGGGTAGTGTAAAAAGTACCAGTAGAACTCGTTTCTGACACCTTCCCCGGTGGAGTTGTGCATGGGGTGTGATTGGAACATTTTGTCAGGAGCCGAGACCAAAATTCAGCGATTCCCCATCTCAGCCCAGAAAGCAGGTAGAACAAGTTTTGTGGTGACTTTCAGCTGCCTACCGGGGTAGTGTAAAAACTACCAAGAGAACTCCTTTCTGGCACCTTCCCTGGTGGAGTTGTGCATGGGGTGTGTTTGGAACATTTTGTCACCAGCCGAGACCAAAATTCAGCGATTCTCCATCTCAGCCCAGAAAGCAGGTAGAACAAGTTTTGTGGTGCCTTTCAGCTGTCTACCGGGGTAGTGTAAAAACTACCAAGAGAACTTGTTTCTGGCACTTTCCCCGGTGGAGTTGTGCATGGGGTGTGTTTGGAACATTTTGTCATGAGCCGAGTCCAAAATTCAGCGGTTCCCCATCTCAGCCCAGAAAGCAGGTAGAACAACGTTTGTGGTGCAGTCTGAAAACTACTAAGAGAACTCCTTTCTGGCACCTTCCCCGGTGGAGTTGTGCATGGGGTGTGTTTGGAACATTTTGTCACCAGCCGAGACCAAAATAGAGCCATTCCCCATTTCAGCCCAGAAAGCAGGTAGAACAAGTTTTGTGGTGACTTTCAGCTGTCTACCGGGGTAGTGTAAAAACTACTAACAGAACTCGTTTCTGGCACCTTCCGCAGTGGAGTTGTGCATGGGGTGTGTTTGGAACATTTTGTCAGGAGCCGAGACCAAAATTCAGCGATTCCCCATCTCAGCCCAGAAAGCAGGTAGAACAAGTTTTGTGGTGCCTTTCAGCTGTCTACCGGGGTAGTGTAAAAACTACCAAGAGAACTCGTTTCTGGCACCTTCCGCAGTGGAGTTGTGCATGGGGTGTGTTTGGAACATTTTGTCAGGAGCCGAGACCAAAATTCAGCGATTCCCCATCTCAGCCCAGAAAGCAGGTAGAACAAGTTTTGTTGTGCCTTTCAGCTGCCTACCGGGGTAGTGTAAAAACTACTAACAGAACTCCTTTCTGGCGCCTTCCCTGGTGGAGTTGTGCATGGGGTGTGTTTGGAACATTTTGTCACCAGCCGAGTCCAAAATTCAGTGATTCCCCATCTCAGCCCATAAAGCAGGTAGAACAAGTTTTGTGGTGCCTTTCAGCTGTCTACTGGGGTAGTGTAAAAAGTACCAGTAGAACTCGTTTCTGGCACTTTCCCCGGTGGAGTTGTGCATGGGGTGTGTTTGTAACATTTTGTCACCAGCCGAGACTAAAATTCAGAGATTCCCCATCTCAGCCCAGAAAGCAGGTAGAACAAGTTTTGTGGTGCCTTTCAGCTGCCTACCGGGGTAGTGTAAAAAGTACCAGTAGAACTCGTTAATGGCACTTTCCCCGGTGGAGTTGTGCATGGGGTGTGTTTGTAACAATTTGTCACCAGCTGAGACCAAAATTCAGCGATTCCCCATCTCAGCCCAGAAAGCAGGTAGAACAAGTTTTGTGGTGCCTTTCAGCTGTCTACTGGGGTAGTGTAAAAAGTACCAGTAGAACTCGTTAATGGCACTTTCCCCGGTGGAGTTGTGCATGGGGTGTGTTTGGAACATTTTGTCAGGAGCCGAGACCAAAATTCAGCCATTCCCCATCTCAGCCCAGAAAGCAGGTAGAACAACTTTTGTGGTGCCTTTCAGCTGTCTACTGGGGTAGTGTAAAAAGTACCAGTAGAACTCGTTTCTGGCACTTTCCCCGGTGGAGTTGTGCATGGGGTGTGTTTGGAACATTTTGTCACCAGCCGAGACCAAAATTCAGCGATTCCCCATCTCAGCCCAGAAAGCAGGTAGAACAACTTTTGTGGTGCCTTTCAGCTGCCTACCGGGGTAGTGTAAAAACTACCAACAGAACTCATTTCTGGCACTTTCCCCGGTGGAGTTGTGCATGGGGTGTGTTTGGAACATTTTGTCACCAGCCGAGACCAAAATTCAGCGATTCTCCATCTAAGCCCAGAAAGCAGGTAGAACAAGTTTTGTGGTGCCTTTCAGCTGTCTACCGGGGTAGTGTAAAAAGTACCAGTAGAACTCGTTAATGGCACTTTCCCCGGTGGAGTTGTGCATGGGGTGTGTTTGGAACATTTTGTCAGGAGCCGAGACCAAAATTCAGCGATTCCCCATCTCAGCCCAGAAAGCAGGTAGAACAAGTTTTGTGGTGCCTTTCAGCTGTCTACTGGGGTAGTGTAAAAAGTACCAGTAGAACTCGTTTCTGGCACTTTCCCCGGTGGAGTTGTGCATGGGGTGTGTTTGTAACATTTTGTCACCAGCCGAGACCAAAATTCAGCGATTCCCCATCTCAGCCCAGAAAGCAGGTAGAACAAGTTTTGTGGTGCCTTTCAGCTGTCTACTGGGGTAGTGTAAAAAGTACCAGTAGAACTCCTTTCTGGCACTTTCCCCGGTGGAGTTGTGCATGGGGTGTGTTTGTAACATTTTGTCAGGAGCCGAGACCAAAATTCAGAGATTCCCCATCTCAGCCCAGAAAGCAGGTAGAACAAGTTTTGTGGTGCCTTTCAGCTGCCTACTGGGGTAGTGTAAAAAGTACCAGTAGAACTCGTTAATGGCACTTTCCCCGGTGGAGTTGTGCATGGGGTGTGTTTGTAACAATTTGTCACCAGCTGAGACCAAAATTCAGCGATTCCCCATCTCAGCCCAGAAAGCAGGTAGAACAAGTTTTGTGGTGCCTTTCAGCTGTCTACCGGGGTAGTGTAAAAAGTACCAGTAGAACTCGTTAATGGCACTTTCCCCGGTGGAGTTGTGCATGGGGTGTGTTTGGAACATTTTGTCAGGAGCCGAGACCAAAATTCAGCGATTCCCCATCTCAGCCCAGAAAGCAGGTAGAACAAGTTTTGTGGTGCCTTTCAGCTGTCTACTGGGGTAGTGTAAAAAGTACCAGTAGAACTCGTTTCTGGCACTTTCCCCGGTGGAGTTGTGCATGGGGTGTGTTTGTAACATTTTGTCACCAGCCGAGACCAAAATTCAGCGATTCCCCATCTCAGCCCAGAAAGCAGGTAGAACAAGTTTTGTGGTGCCTTTCAGCTGTCTACCGGGGTAGTGTAAAAACTACCAACAGAACTCGTTTCTGGCACTTTCCCCGGTGGAGTTGTGCATGGGGTGTGTTTGGAACATTTTGTCACCAGCCGAGACCAAAATTCAGCGATTCTCCATCTAAGCCCAGAAAGCAGGTAGAACAAGTTTTGTGGTGCCTTTCAGCTGTCTACCGGGGTAGTGTAAAAAGTACCAGTAGAACTCGTTAATGGCACTTTCCCCGGTGGAGTTGTGCATGGGGTGTGTTTGGAACATTTTGTCAGGAGCCGAGACCAAAATTCAGCCATTCCCCATCTCAGCCCAGAAAGCAGGTAGAACAACTTTTGTGGTGCCTTTCAGCTGTCTACCGGGGTAGTGTAAAAAGTACCAGTAGAACTCCTTTCTGGCACTTTCCCCGGTGGAGTTGTGCATGGGGTGTGTTTGGAACATTTTGTCAGGAGCCGAGACCAAAATTCAGCGATTCCCCATCTCAGCCCAGAAAGCAGGTAGAACAAGTTTTGTGGTGCCTTTCAGCTGTCTACTGGGGTAGTGTAAAAAGTACCAGTAGAACTCGTTTCTGGCACTTTCCCCGGTGGAGTTGTGCATGGGGTGTGTTTGGAACATTTTGTCAGGAGCCGAGACCAAAATTCAGCGATTCCCCATCTCAGCCCAGAAAGCAGGTAGAACAAGTTTTGTGGTGACTTTCAGCTGCCTACCGGGGTAGTGTAAAAACTACTAACAGAACACCTTTCTGGCACCTTCCGCGGTGGAGTTGTGCATGGGGTGTGTTTGGAACATTTTGTCACCAGCCGAATCTAAAATTCATCGTTTCCCCAACTCAGCCCAGAAAGCAGGTAGAACAAATTTTATGGTGCCTTTCAGCTGCCTACCGGGGTAGTGTAAAAACTACCAAGAGAACTCCTTTCTGGCACCTTCCGCGGTGGAGTTGTGCATGGGGTGTGTTTGGAACATTTTGTCACCAGCCGAGACAAAATTCAGCGATTCCCCATCTCAGCCCAGAAAGCAGGTAGAACAACTTTTGTGGTGCCTTTCAGCTGTCTACCGGGGTAGTGTAAAAACTACCAACAGAAGTCGTTTCTGGCACTTTCCCCGGTGGAGTTGTGCATGGGGTGTGTTTGGAACATTTTGTCACCAGCCGAGACCAAAATTCAGCGATTCTCCATCTCAGCCCAGAAAGCAGGTAGAACAAGTTTTGTGGTGCCTTTCAGCTGCCTACCGGGGTAGTGTAAAAACTACCAAGAGAACTCCTTTCTGGCACCTTCCGCGGTGGAGTTGTGCATGGGGTGTGTTTGGAACATTTTGTCTCCAGCTGAGACCAAAATTCAGCGATTCCCCATCTCAGCCCAGAAAGCAGGTAGAACAAGTTTTGTGGTGCCTTTCAGCTGCCTACCGGGTTAGTGTAAAAACTACTAACAGAACTCCTTTCTGGCACCTTCCCTCGTGGAGTTGTGCATGGGGTATGTTTGGAACATTTTGTCACCAGCCAAGTCCAAAATTCAGTGATTCCCCATCTCAGCCCAGAAAGCAGGTAGAACAAGTTTTGTGGTGCCTTTCAGCTGTCTACTGGGGTAGTGTAAAAAGCACCAGTAGAACTCGTTTCTGGCACTTTCCCCGGTGGAGCTGTGCATGGGGTGTGTTTGGAACATTTTGTCACCAGCCGAGACCAAAATTCAGCCATTCCCCATCTCAGCCCAGAAAGCAGGTAGAACAAGTTTTGTGGTGCCTTTCAGCTGCCTACCGGGGTAGTGTAAAAAGTACCAGTAGAACTCCTTTCTGGCACTTTCCCCGGTGGAGTTGTGCATGGGGTGTGTTTGGAACATTTTGTCAGGAGCCGAGACCAAAATTCAGCGATTCCCCATCTCAGCCCAGAAAGCAGGTAGAACAAGTTTTGTGGTGCCTTTCAGCTGCCTACCGGGGTAGTGTAAAAAGTACCAGTAGAACTCGTTAATGGCAACTTCCGCGGTGGAGTTGTGCATGGGGTGTGTTTGTAACAATTTGTCACCAGCCGAGACCAAAATTCAGCCATTCCCCATCTCAGCCCAGAAAGCAGGTAGAACAAGTTTTGTGGTGCCTTTCAGCTGTCTACTGGGGTAGTGTAAAAAGTACCAGGAGAACTCCTTTCTGGCACCTTCCCCGGTGGAGTTGTGCATGGGGTGTGTTTGGAACATTTTGTCAGGAGCCGAGACCAAAATTCAGCCATTCCCCATCTCAGCCCAGAAAACAGGTAGAACAAGTTTTGTGGAGCCTTTCAGCTGTCTACCGGGGTAGTGTAAAAAGTACCAGTAGAACTCGTTAATGGCACTTTCCCCGGTGGAGTTGTGCATGGGGTGTGTTTGGAACATTTTGTCACCAGCCGAGACCAAAATTCAGCCATTCCCCATCTCAGCCCAGAAAGCAGGTAGAACAAGTTTTGTGGTGCCTTTCAGCTGCCTACCGGGGTAGTGTAAAAAGTACCAGTAGAACTCGTTAATGGCACTTTCCCCGGTGGAGTTGTGCATGGGGTGTGTTTGGAACATTTTGTCAGGAGCCGAGACCAAAATTCAGTGATTCCCCATCTCAGCCCAGAAAGCAGGTAGAACAAGTTTTGTGGTGCCTTTCAGCTGCCTACCGGGGTAGTGTAAAAACTACCAAGAGAACTCCTTTCTGGCACCTTCCGCGGTGGAGTTGTGCATGGGGTGTGTTTGGAGCATTTTGTCACCAGCCGACTCTAAAATTCATCGTTTCCCCATCTCAGCCCAGAAAGCAGGTAGAACAAGTTTTGTGGTGCCTTTCAGCTGCCTACCGGGGTAGTGTAAAAACTACCAAGAGAAGTCGTTTCTGGCACCTTCCGCAGTGGAGTTGTGCATGGGGTGTGTTTGGAACATTTTGTCAGGAGCCGAGACCAAAATTCAGCCATTCCCCATCTCATCCCAGAAAGCAGGTAGAACAAGTTTTGTGGTGCCTTTCAGCTGCCTACCGGGGTAGTGTAAAAACTACCAAGAGAACTCCTTTCTGGCACCTTCCCTCCTGGAGTTGTGCATGGGGTATGTTTGGAACATTTTGTCACCAGCCAAGTCCAAAATTCAGTGATTCCCCATCTCAGCCCAGAAAGCAGGTAGAACAAGTTTTGTGGTGCCTTTCAGCTGTCTACTGGGGTAGTGTAAAAAGCACCAGTAGAACTCGTTTCTGGCACTTTCCCCGGTGGAGCTGTGCATGGGGTGTGTTTGGAACATTTTGTCACCAGCCGAGACCAAAATTCAGCCATTCCCCATCTCAGCCCAGAAAGCAGGTAGAACAAGTTTTGTGGTGCCTTTCAGCTGCCTACCTGGGTAGTGTAAAAAGTACCAGTAGAACTCATTTCTGGCACTTTCCCCGGTGGAGTTGTGCATGGGGTGTGTTTGGAACATTTTGTCAGGAGCCGAGACCAAAATTCAGCGATTCCCCATCTCAGCCCAGAAAGCAGGTAGAACAAGTTTTGTGGTGCCTTTCAGCTGTCTACCGGGGTAGTGTAAAAACTACCAAAAGAACTCGTTTCTGGCACCTTCCCCGGTGGAGTTGTGCATGGGGTGTGTTTGTAACAATTTGTCACCAGCCGAGTCCAAAATTCAGTGATTCCCCATCTCAGCCCAGAAAGCAGGTAGAACAAGTTTTGTGGTGCCTTTCAGCTGCCTACCGGGGTAGTGTAAAAAGTACCAGTAGAACTCGTTTCTGGCACTTTCCCCGGTGGAGTTGTGCATGGGGTGTGTTTGTAACAATTTGTCACCAGCCGAGTCCAAAATTCAGTGATTCCCCATCTCAGCCCAGAAAGCAGGTAGAACAAGTTTTGTGGTGCCTTTCAGCTGCCTACCGGGGTAGTGTAAAAAGTACCAGTAGAACTCGTTTCTGGCACTTTCCCCGGTGGAGTTGTGCATGGGGTGTGTTTGTAACAATTTGTCACCAGCCGAGACCAAAATTCAGCCATTCCCCATCTCAGCCCAGAAAGCAGGTAGAACAAGTTTTGTGGTGCCTTTCAGCTGCCTACCGGGGTAGTGTAAAAACTACCAAGAGAACTCCTTTCTGGCACCTTCCGCGGTGGAGTTGTGCATGGGGTGTGTTTGGAACATTTTGTCACCAGCCGAGACAAAATTCAGCGATTCCCCATCTCAGCCCAGAAAGCAGGTAGAACAACTTTTGTGGTGCCTTTCAGCTGTCTACCGGGGTAGTGTAAAAACTACCAACAGAAGTCGTTTCTGGCACTTTCCCCGGTGGAGTTGTGCATGGGGTGTGTTTGGAACATTTTGTCACCAGCCGAGACCAAAATTCAGCGATTCTCCATCTCAGCCCAGAAAGCAGGTAGAACAAGTTTTGTGGTGCCTTTCAGCTGCCTACCGGGGTAGTGTAAAAACTACCAAGAGAACTCCTTTCTGGCACCTTCCGCGGTGGAGTTGTGCATGGGGTGTGTTTGGAACATTTTGTCTCCAGCTGAGACCAAAATTCAGCGATTCCCCATCTCAGCCCAGAAAGCAGGTAGAACAAGTTTTGTGGTGCCTTTCAGCTGCCTACCGGGTTAGTGTAAAAACTACTAACAGAACTCCTTTCTGGCACCTTCCCTCGTGGAGTTGTGCATGGGGTATGTTTGGAACATTTTGTCACCAGCCAAGTCCAAAATTCAGTGATTCCCCATCTCAGCCCAGAAAGCAGGTAGAACAAGTTTTGTGGTGCCTTTCAGCTGTCTACTGGGGTAGTGTAAAAAGCACCAGTAGAACTCGTTTCTGGCACTTTCCCCGGTGGAGCTGTGCATGGGGTGTGTTTGGAACATTTTGTCACCAGCCGAGACCAAAATTCAGCCATTCCCCATCTCAGCCCAGAAAGCAGGTAGAACAAGTTTTGTGGTGCCTTTCAGCTGCCTACCGGGGTAGTGTAAAAAGTACCAGTAGAACTCGTTAATGGCACTTTCCCCGGTGGAGTTGTGCATGGGGTGTGTTTGTAACAATTTGTCACCAGCCGAGACCAAAATTCAGCGATTCCCCATCTCAGCCCAGAAAGCAGGTAGAACAAGTTTTGTGGTGCCTTTCAGCTGCCTACCGGGGTAGTGTAAAAAGTACCAGTAGAACTCGTTAATGGCAACTTCCCCGGTGGAGTTGTGCATGGGGTGTGTTTGTAACAATTTGTCACCAGCCGAGACCAAAATTCAGCCATTCCCCATCTCAGCCCAGAAAACAGGTAGAACAAGTTTTGTGGAGCCTTTCAGCTGTCTACCGGGGTAGTGTAAAAAGTACCAGTAGAACTCGTTAATGGCACTTTCCCCGGTGGAGTTGTGCATGGGGTGTGTTTGGAACATTTTGTCACCAGCCGAGACCAAAATTCAGCCATTCCCCATCTCAGCCCAGAAAGCAGGTAGAACAAGTTTTGTGGTGCCTTTCAGCTGCCTACCGGGGTAGTGTAAAAAGTACCAGTAGAACTCGTTAATGGCACTTTCCCCGGTGGAGTTGTGCATGGGGTGTGTTTGGAACATTTTGTCAGGAGCCGAGACCAAAATTCAGTGATTCCCCATCTCAGCCCAGAAAGCAGGTAGAACAAGTTTTGTGGTGCCTTTCAGCTGCCTACCGGGGTAGTGTAAAAACTACCAAGAGAACTCCTTTCTGGCACCTTCCGCGGTGGAGTTGTGCATGGGGTGTGTTTGGAGCATTTTGTCACCAGCCGACTCTAAAATTCATCGTTTCCCCATCTCAGCCCAGAAAGCAGGTAGAACAAGTTTTGTGGTGCCTTTCAGCTGCCTACCGGGGTAGTGTAAAAACTACCAAGAGAAGTCGTTTCTGGCACCTTCCGCAGTGGAGTTGTGCATGGGGTGTGTTTGGAACATTTTGTCAGGAGCCGAGACCAAAATTCAGCCATTCCCCATCTCATCCCAGAAAGCAGGTAGAACAAGTTTTGTGGTGCCTTTCAGCTGCCTACCGGGGTAGTGTAAAAAGTACCAGTAGAACTCGTTAATGGCACTTTCCCCGGTGGAGTTGTGCATGGGGTGTGTTTGGAACATTTTGTCAGGAGCCGAGACCAAAATTCAGTGATTCCCCATCTCAGCCCAGAAAGCAGGTAGAACAAGTTTTGTGGTGCCTTTCAGCTGCCTACCGGGGTAGTGTAAAAACTACCAAGAGAACTCCTTTCTGGCACCTTCCGCGGTGGAGTTGTGCATGGGGTGTGTTTGGAGCATTTTGTCACCAGCCGACTCTAAAATTCATCGTTTCCCCATCTCAGCCCAGAAAGCAGGTAGAACAAGTTTTGTGGTGCCTTTCAGCTGCCTACCGGGGTAGTGTAAAAACTACCAAGAGAAGTCGTTTCTGGCACCTTCCGCAGTGGAGTTGTGCATGGGGTGTGTTTGGAACATTTTGTCAGGAGCCGAGACCAAAATTCAGCCATTCCCCATCTCATCCCAGAAAGCAGGTAGAACAAGTTTTGTGGTGCCTTTCAGCTGCCTACCGGGGTAGTGTAAAAACTACCAAGAGAACTCCTTTCTGGCACCTTCCCTCCTGGAGTTGTGCATGGGGTATGTTTGGAACATTTTGTCACCAGCCAAGTCCAAAATTCAGTGATTCCCCATCTCAGCCCAGAAAGCAGGTAGAACAAGTTTTGTGGTGCCTTTCAGCTGTCTACTGGGATAGTGTAAAAAGCACCAGTAGAACTCGTTTCTGGCACTTTCCCCGGTGGAGCTGTGCATGGGGTGTGTTTGGAACATTTTGTCACCAGCCGAGACCAAAATTCAGCCATTCCCCATCTCAGCCCAGAAAGCAGGTAGAACAAGTTTTGTGGTGCCTTTCAGCTGCCTACCTGGGTAGTGTAAAAAGTACCAGTAGAACTCATTTCTGGCACTTTCCCCGGTGGAGTTGTGCATGGGGTGTGTTTGGAACATTTTGTCAGGAGCCGAGACCAAAATTCAGCGATTCCCCATCTCAGCCCAGAAAGCAGGTAGAACAAGTTTTGTGGTGCCTTTCAGCTGTCTACCGGGGTAGTGTAAAAACTACCAAAAGAACTCGTTTCTGGCACCTTCCCCGGTGGAGTTGTGCATGGGGTGTGTTTGTAACAATTTGTCACCAGCCGAGTCCAAAATTCAGTGATTCCCCATCTCAGCCCAGAAAGCAGGTAGAACAAGTTTTGTGGTGCCTTTCAGCTGCCTACCGGGGTAGTGTAAAAAGTACCAGTAGAACTCGTTTCTGGCACTTTCCCCGGTGGAGTTGTGCATGGGGTGTGTTTGTAACAATTTGTCACCAGCCGAGACCAAAATTCAGCCATTCCCCATCTCAGCCCAGAAAGCAGGTAGAACAAGTTTTGTGGTGCCTTTCAGCTGCCTACCGGGGTAGTGTAAAAAGTACCAGTAGAACTCGTTTCTGGCACTTTCCCCGGTGGAGTTGTGCATGGGGTGTGTTTGGAACATGTTGTCACCAGCCGAGACCAAAATTCAGCGATTCCCCATCTCAGCCCAGAAAGCAGGTAGAACAAGTTTTGTGGTGCCTTTCAGCTGTCTACCGGGGTAGTGTAAAAAGTACCAGTAGAACTCGTTTCTGGCACTTTCCCCGGTGGAGTTGTGCATGGGGTGTGTTTGGAACATTTTGTCAGGAGCCGAGACCAAAATTCAGCGATTCCCCATCTCAGCCCAGAAAGCAGGTAGAACAAGTTTTGTGGTGCCTTTCAGCTGTCTACTGGGGTAGTGTAAAAAGTACCAGTAGAACTCGTTTCTGGCACTTTCCCCGGTGGAGTTGTGCATGGGGTGTGTTTGGAACATTTTGTCAGGAGCCGAGACCAAAATTCAGCGATTCCCCATCTCAGCCCAGAAAGCAGGTAGAACAAGTTTTGTGGTGACTTTCAGCTGCCTACCGGGGTAGTGTAAAAACTACTAACAGAACACCTTTCTGGCACCTTCCGCGGTGGAGTTGTGCATGGGGTGTGTTTGGAACATTTTGTCACCAGCCGAATCTAAAATTCATCGTTTCCCCATCTCAGCCCAGAAAGCAGGTAGAACAAGTTTTGTGGTGCCTTTCAGCTGCCTACCGGGGTAGTGTAAAAACTACCAAGAGAACTCCTTTCTGGCACCTTCCGCGGTGGAGTTGTGCATGGGGTGTGTTTGGAACATTTTGTCACCAGCCGAGACAAAATTCAGCGATTCCCCATCTCAGCCCAGAAAGCAGGTAGAACAACTTTTGTGGTGCCTTTCAGCTGTCTACCGGGGTAGTGTAAAAACTACCAACAGAAGTCGTTTCTGGCACTTTCCCCGGTGGAGTTGTGCATGGGGTGTGTTTGGAACATTTTGTCACCAGCCGAGACCAAAATTCAGCGATTCTCCATCTCAGCCCAGAAAGCAGGTAGAACAAGTTTTGTGGTGCCTTTCAGCTGCCTACCGGGGTAGTGTAAAAACTACCAAGAGAACTCGTTTCTGGCACCTTCCCCGGTGGAGTTGTGCATGGGGTGTGTTTGGAACATTTTGTCTCCAGCTGAGACCAAAATTCAGCGATTCCCCATCTCAGCCCAGAAAGCAGGTAGAACAAGTTTTGTGGTGCCTTTCAGCTGCCTACCGGGTTAGTGTAAAAACTACTAACAGAACTCCTTTCTGGCACCTTCCCTCGTGGAGTTGTGCATGGGGTATGTTTGGAACATTTTGTCACCAGCCAAGTCCAAAATTCAGTGATTCCCCATCTCAGCCCAGAAAGCAGGTAGAACAAGTTTTGTGGTGCCTTTCAGCTGTCTACTGGGGTAGTGTAAAAAGCACCAGTAGAACTCGTTTCTGGCACTTTCCCCGGTGGAGCTGTGCATGGGGTGTGTTTGGAACATTTTGTCACCAGCCGAGACCAAAATTCAGCCATTCCCCATCTCAGCCCAGAAAGCAGGTAGAACAAGTTTTGTGGTGCCTTTCAGCTGCCTACCGGGGTAGTGTAAAAAGTACCAGTAGAACTCCTTTCTGGCACTTTCCCCGGTGGAGTTGTGCATGGGGTGTGTTTGGAACATTTTGTCAGGAGCCGAGACCAAAATTCAGCGATTCCCCATCTCAGCCCAGAAAGCAGGTAGAACAAGTTTTGTGGTGCCTTTCAGCTGCCTACCGGGGTAGTGTAAAAAGCACCAGTAGAACTCGTTTCTGGCACTTTCCCCGGTGGAGCTGTGCATGGGGTGTGTTTGGAACATTTTGTCACCAGCCGAGACCAAAATTCAGCCATTCCCCATCTCAGCCCAGAAAGCAGGTAGAACAAGTTTTGTGGTGCCTTTCAGCTGTCTACTGGGGTAGTGTAAAAAGCACCAGTAGAACTCGTTAATGGCACTTTCCCCGGTGGAGTTGTGCATGGGGTGTGTTTGGAACATTTTGTCAGGAGCCGAGACCAAAATTCAGTGATTCCCCATCTCAGCCCAGAAAGCAGGTAGAACAAGTTTTGTGGTGCCTTTCAGCTGCCTACCTGGGTAGTGTAAAAAGTACCAGTAGAACTCATTTCTGGCACTTTCCCCGGTGGAGTTGTGCATGGGGTGTGTTTGGAACATTTTGTCAGGAGCCGAGACCAAAATTCAGCGATTCCCCATCTCAGCCCAGAAAGCAGGTAGAACAAGTTTTGTGGTGCCTTTCAGCTGTCTACCGGGGTAGTGTAAAAAGTACCAGTAGAACTCGTTAATGGCACCTTCCCCGGTGGAGTTGTGCATGGGGTGTGTTTGTAACAATTTGTCACCAGCCGAGACCAAAATTCAGCCTTTCCCCATCTCAGCCCAGAAAGCAGGTAGAACAAGTTTTGTGGTGCCTTTCAGCTGCCTACCGGGGTAGTGTAAAAAGTACCAGTAGAACTCGTTTCTGGCACTTTCCCCGGTGGAGTTGTGCATGGGGTGTGTTTGTAACAATTTGTCACCAGCCGAGACCAAAATTCAGCCATTCCCCATCTCAGCCCAGAAAGCAGGTAGAACAAGTTTTGTGGTGCCTTTCAGCTGCCTACCGGGGTAGTGTAAAAAGTACCAGTAGAACTC
Organism: Falco biarmicus; assembly: GCF_023638135.1. Taxonomy (NCBI): domain Eukaryota; kingdom Metazoa; phylum Chordata; class Aves; order Falconiformes; family Falconidae; genus Falco; species Falco biarmicus. Next base: position 89,874 of record NW_026611776.1, read on the forward strand.
GTTTCTGGCACTTTCCCCGGTGGAGTTGTGCATGGGGTGTGTTTGGAACATGTTGTCACCAGCCGAGACCAAAATTCAGCGATTCCCCATCTCAGCCCAGAAAGCAGGTAGAACAAGTTTTGTGGTGCCTTTCAGCTGCCTACCGGGGTAGTGTAAAAACTACTAACAGAACTCCTTTCTGGCACCTTCCGCGGTGGAGTTGTGCATGGGGTGTGTTTGGAACATTTTGTCACCAGCCGAATCTAAAATTCATCGTTTCCCCAACTCAGCCCAGAAAGCAGGTAGAACAAATTTTATGGTGCCTTTCAGCTGCCTACCGGGGTAGTGTAAAAACTACCAAGAGAACTCCTTTCTGGCACCTTCCGCGGTGGAGTTGTGCATGGGGTGTGTTTGGAACATTTTGTCACCAGCCAAGTCCAAAATTCAGTGATTCCCCATCTCAGCCCAGAAAGCAGGTAGAACAAGTTTTGTGGTGCCTTTCAGCTGTCTACTGGGGTAGTGTAAAAAGCACCAGTAGAACTCGTTTCTGGCACTTTCCCCGGTGGAGCTGTGCATGGGGTGTGTTTGGAACATTTTGTCACCAGCCGAGACCAAAATTCAGCCATTCCCCATCTCAGCCCAGAAAGCAGGTAGAACAAGTTTTGTGGTGCCTTTCAGCTGTCTACTGGGGTAGTGTAAAAAGCACCAGTAGAACTCGTTAATGGCACTTTCCCCGGTGGAGTTGTGCATGGGGTGTGTTTGGAACATTTTGTCAGGAGCCGAGACCAAAATTCAGTGATTCCCCATCTCAGCCCAGAAAGCAGGTAGAACAAGTTTTGTGGTGCCTTTCAGCTGCCTACCTGGGTAGTGTAAAAAGTACCAGTAGAACTCATTTCTGGCACTTTCCCCGGTGGAGTTGTGCATGGGGTGTGTTTGGAACATTTTGTCAGGAGCCGAGACCAAAATTCAGCGATTCCCCATCTCAGCCCAGAAAGCAGGTAGAACAAGTTTTGTGGTGCCTTTCAGCTGTCTACCGGGGTAGTGTAAAAACTACCAAAAGAACTCGTTTCTGGCACCTTCCCCGGTGGAGTTGTGCATGGGGTGTGTTTGTAACAATTTGTCACCAGCCGAGTCCAAAATTCAGTGATTCCCCATCTCAGCCCAGAAAGCAGGTAGAACAAGTTTTGTGGTGCCTTTCAGCTGCCTACCGGGGTAGTGTAAAAAGTACCAGTAGAACTCGTTTCTGGCACCTTCCCCGGTGGAGTTGTGCATGGGGTGTGTTTGTAACAATTTGTCACCAGCCGAGACCAAAATTCAGCCATTCCCCATCTCAGCCCAGAAAGCAGGTAGAACAAGTTTTGTGGTGCCTTTCAGCTGCCTACCGGGGTAGTGTAAAAAGTACCAGTAGAACTCGTTTCTGGCACTTTCCCCGGTGGAGTTGTGCATGGGGTGTGTTTGGAACATGTTGTCACCAGCCGAGACCAAAATTCAGAGATTCCCCATCTCAGCCCAGAAAGCAGGTAGAACAAGTTTTGTGGTGCCTTTCAGCTGCCTACCGGGGTAGTGTAAAAACTACTAACAGAACTCCTTTCTGGCACCTTCCGCGGTGGAGTTGTGCATGGGGTGTGTTTGGAACATTTTGTCACCAGCCGAATCTAAAATTCATCGTTTCCCCAACTCAGCCCAGAAAGCAGGTAGAACAAATTTTATGGTGCCTTTCAGCTGCCTACCGGGGTAGTGTAAAAACTACCAAGAGAACTCCTTTCTGGCACCTTCCGCGGTGGAGTTGTGCATGGGGTGTGTTTGGAACATTTTGTCACCAGCCGAGACAAAATTCAGCGATTCCCCATCTCAGCCCAGAAAGCAGGTAGAACAACTTTTGTGGTGCCTTTCAGCTGTCTACCGGGGTAGTGTAAAAACTACCAACAGAAGTCGTTTCTGGCACTTTCCCCGGTGGAGTTGTGCATGGGGTGTGTTTGGAACATTTTGTCACCAGCCGAGACCAAAATTCAGCGATTCTCCATCTCAGCCCAGAAAGCAGGTAGAACAAGTTTTGTGGTGCCTTTCAGCTGCCTACCGGGGTAGTGTAAAAACTACCAAGAGAACTCCTTTCTGGCACCTTCCGCGGTGGAGTTGTGCATGGGGTGTGTTTGGAACATTTTGTCTCCAGCTGAGACCAAAATTCAGCGATTCCCCATCTCAGCCCAGAAAGCAGGTAGAACAAGTTTTGTGGTGCCTTTCAGCTGCCTACCGGGTTAGTGTAAAAACTACTAACAGAACTCCTTTCTGGCACCTTCCCTCGTGGAGTTGTGCATGGGGTATGTTTGGAACATGTTGTCACCAGCCAAGTCCAAAATTCAGTGATTCCCCATCTCAGCCCAGAAAGCAGGTAGAACATCTTTTGTGGTGCCTTGCAGCTGCCTACCGGGGTAGTGTAAAAACTACTAACAGAACTCGTTTCTGGCACTTTCCCCGGTGGAGTTGTGCATGGGGTGTGTTTGGAACATTTTGTCACCAGCCGAGACCAAAATTCAGCCATTCCCCATCTCAGCCCAGAAAGCAGGTAGAACAAGTTTTGTGGTGCCTTTCAGCTGCCTACCGGGGTAGTGTAAAAAGTACCAGTAGAACTCATTTCTGGCACTTTCCCCGGTGGAGTTGTGCATGGGGTGTGTTTGGAACATTTTCTCAGGAGCCGAGACCAAAATTCAGCGATTCCCCATCTCAGCCCAGAAAGCAGGTAGAACAAGTTTTGTGGTGCCTTTCAGCTGTCTACTGGGGTAGTGTAAAAAGTACCAGTAGAACTCGTTTCTGGCACTTTCCCCGGTGGAGTTGTGCATGGGGTGTGTTTGGAACATTTTGTCAGGAGCCGAGACCAAAATTCAGCCATTCCCCATCTCAGCCCAGAAAGCAGGTAGAACAAGTTTTGTGGTGCCTTTCAGCTGCCTACCGGGGTAGTGTAAAAACTACTAACAGAACTCCTTTCTGGTACCTTCCCCGGTGGAGTTGTGCATGGGGTGTGTTTGGAACATTTTGTCACCAGCCGAGACCAAAATTCAGCCATTCCCCATCTCAGCCCAGAAAGCAGGTAGAACAAGTTTTGTGGTGCCTTTCAGCTGCCTACCGGGGTAGTGTAAAAAGTACCAACAGAACTCGTTTCTGGCACCTTCCCCGGTGGAGTTGTGCATGGGGTGTGTTTGGAACATTTTGTCAGGAGCCGAGACCAAAATTCAGCCATTCCCCATCTCAGCCCAGAAAGCAGGTAGAACAAGTTTTGTGGTGCCTTTCAGCTGCCTACCGGAGTAGTGTAAAAACTACCAACAGAACTCCTTTCTGGCACCTTCCCCGGTGGAGTTGTGCATGGGGTGTGTTTGGAACATTTTGTCAGGAGCCGAGACCAAAATTCAGCGATTCCCCATCTCAGCCCAGAAAGCAGGTAGAACATCTTTTGTGGTGCCTTTCAGGTGCCTACCGGGGTAGTGTAAAAACTACTAACAGAACTCCTTTCTGGCACCTTCCCTGGTGGAGTTGTGCATGGGGTGTGTTTGTAACAATTTGTCACCAGCCGAGACCAAAATTCAGCCATTCCCCATCTCAGCCCAGAAAGCAGGTAGAACAAGTTTTGTGGAGCCTTTCAGCTGTCTACCGGGGTAGTGTAAAAAGTACCAGTAGAACTCGTTAATGGCACTTTCCCCGGTGGAGTTGTGCATGGGGTGTGTTTGTAACAATTTGTCACCAGCCGAGACCAAAATTCAGCCATTCCCCATCTCAGCCCAGAAAGCAGGTAGAACAAGTTTTGTGGTGCCTTTCAGCTGCCTACCGGGGTAGTGTAAAAAGTACCAGTAGAACTCGTTTCTGGCACCTTCCCCGGTGGAGTTGTGCATGGGGTGTGTTTGGAACAATTTGTCAGGAGCCGAGACCAAAATTCAGCCATTCCCCATCTCAGCCCAGAAAGCAGGTAGAACAAGTTTTGTGGTGCCTTTCAGCTGCCTACCGGGGTAGTGTAAAAACTACTAACAGAACTCCTTTCTGGCACCTTCCCCGGTGGAGTTGTGCATGGGGTGTGTTTGGAACATTTTGTCACCAGCCGAGACCAAAATTCAGCGATTCTCCATCTCAGCCCAGAAAGCAGGTAGAACAAGTTTTGTGGTGCCTTTCAGCTGCCTACCGGGGTAGTGTAAAAACTACCAAGAGAACTCGTTTCTGGCACCTTCCGCAGTGGAGTTGTGCATGGGGTGTGTTTGTAACAATTTGTCACCAGCCGAGACCAAAATTCAGCCATTCCCCATCTCAGCCCAGAAAGCAGGTAGAACAAGTTTTGTGGTGCCTTTCAGCTGCCTACCGGGGTAGTGTAAAAAGTACCAGTAGAACTCCTTTCTGGCACTTTCCCTGGTGGAGTTGTGCATGGGGTCTGTTTGGAACATTTTGTCAGGAGCCGAGACCAAAATTCAGCGATTCCCCATCTCAGCCCAGAAAGCAGGTAGAACAAGTTTTGTGGTGACTTTCAGCTGCCTACCGGGGTAGTGTAAAAAGTACCAGTAGAACTCGTTAATGGCACCTTCCCTGGTGGAGTTGTGCATGGGGTATGTTTGGAACATTTTGTCACCAGCCGAGACCAAAATTCAGCCATTCCCCATCTCAGCCCAGAAAGCAGGTAGAACAAGTTTTGTGGTGCCTTTCAGCTGCCTACCGGGGTAGTGTAAAAACTTCCAAAAGAACTCGTTTCTGGCACCTTCCGCAGTGGAGTTGTGCATGGGGTGTGTTTGGAACATTTTGTCACCAGCCGAGACCAAAATTCAGCGATTCTCCATCTCAGCCCAGAAAGCAGGTAGAACAAGTTTTGTGGTGCCTTTCAGCTGCCTACCGGGGTAGTGTAAAAACTACCACGAGAACTCCTTTCTGGCACCTTCCGCAGTGGAGTTGTGCATGGGGTGTGTTTGGAACATTTTGTCAGGAGCCGAGACCAAAATTCAGCGATTCCCCATCTCAGCCCAGAAAGCAGGTAGAACAAGTTTTGTGGTGACTTTCAGCTGCCTACCGGGGTAGTGTAAAAACTACCAAGAGAACTCGTTTCTGGCACCTTCCCCGGTGGAGTTGTGCATGGGGTGTGTTTGGAACATTTTGTCAGGAGCCGAGACCAAAATTCAGCCATTCCCCATCTCAGCCCAGAAAGCAGGTAGAACAAGTTTTGTGGTGACTTTCAGCTGCCTACCGGGGTAGTGTAAAAACTACCAAGAGAACTCGTTTCTGGCACCTTCCCCGGTGGAGTTGTGCATGGGGTGTGTTTGGAACATTTTGTCAGGAGCCGAGACCAAAATTCAGCGATTCCCCATCTCAGCCCAGAAAGCAGGTAGAACAAGTTTTGTGGTGCCTTTCAGCTGTCTACCGGGGTAGTGTAAAAAGTACCAGTAGAACTCGTTTCTGGCACTTTCCCCGGTGGAGCTGTGCATGGGGTGTGTTTGTAACATTTTGTCACCAGCCGAGACCAAAATTCAGCGATTCTCCATCTCAGCCCAGAAAGCAGGTAGAACAAGTTTTGTGGTGCCTTTCAGCTGTCTACTGGGGTAGTGTAAAAAGCACCAGTAGAACTCGTTTCTGGCACTTTCCCCGGTGGAGCTGTGCATGGGGTGTGTTTGGAACATTTTGTCACCAGCCGAGACCAAAATTCAGCCATTCCCCATCTCAGCCCAGAAAGCAGGTAGAACAAGTTTTGTGGTGCCCTTCAGCTGCCTACCGGGGTAGTGTAAAAAGTACCAGTAGAACTCGTTTCTGGCACCTTCCGCGGTGGAGTTGTGCATGGGGTGTGTTTGTAACAATTTGTCACCAGCCGAGTCCAAAATTCAGTGATTCCCCATCTCAGCCCAGAAAGCAGGTAGAACAAGTTTTGTGGTGCCTTTCAGCTGCCTACCGGGGTAGTGTAAAAAGTACCAGTAGAACTCGTTAATGGCAACTTCCGCGGTGGAGTTGTGCATGGGGTGTGTTTGTAACAATTTGTCACCAGCCGAGACCAAAATTCAGCGATTCTCCATCTCAGCCCAGAAAGCAGGTAGAACAAGTTTTGTGGTGCCTTTCAGCTTCCTACCGGGGTAGTGTAAAAACTACCAAGAGAACTCGTTTCTGGCACCTTCCGCAATGGAGTTGTGCATGGGGTGTGTTTGTAACAATTTGTCACCAGCCGAGACCAAAATTCAGCCATTCCCCATCTCAGCCCAGAAAGCAGGTAGAACAAGTTTTGTGGTGACTTTCAGCTGCCTACCGGGGTAGTGTAAAAAGTACCAGTAGAACTCGTTTCTGGCACTTTCCCCGGTGGAGTTGTGCATGGGGTGTGTTTGGAACATGTTGTCACCAGCCGAGACCAAAATTCAGCGATTCCCCATCTCAGCCCAGAAAGCAGGTAGAACAAGTTTTGTGGTGACTTTCAGCTGCCTACCGGGGTAGTGTAAAAACTACTAACAGAACTCCTTTCTGGCACCTTCCGCGGTGGAGTTGTGCATGGGGTGTGTTTGGAACATTTTGTCACCAGCCGAATCTAAAATTCATCGTTTCCCCAACTCAGCCCAGAAAGCAGGTAGAACAAATTTTATGGTGCCTTTCAGATGCCTACCGGGGTAGTGTAAAAACTACCAAGAGAACTCCTTTCTGGCACCTTCCGCGGTGGAGTTGTGCATGGGGTGTGTTTGGAACATTTTGTCACCAGCCGAGACAAAATTCAGCGATTCCCCATCTCAGCCCAGAAAGCAGGTAGAACAACTTTTGTGGTGCCTTTCAGCTGCCTACCGGGGTAGTGTAAAAAGTACCAGTAGAACTCATTTCTGGCACTTTCCCCGGTGGAGTTGTGCATGGGGTGTGTTTGGAACATTTTGTCAGGAGCCGAGACCAAAATTCAGCGATTCCCCATCTCAGCCCAGAAAGCAGGTAGAACAAGTTTTGTGGTGCCTTTCAGCTGCCTACCGGGGTAGTGTAAAAACTACCAACAGAACTCCTTTCTGGCACCTTCCACGGTGGAGTTGTGCATGGGGTGTTTTTGGAGCATTTTGTCACCAGCCGACTCTAAAATTCATCGTTTCCCCATCTCAGCCCAGAAAGCAGGTAGAACAAGTTTTGTGGTGCCTTTCAGCTGCCTACCGGGGTAGTGTAAAAAGTACCAGTAGAACTCGTTTCTGGCACTTTCCCCGGTGGAGTTGTGCATGGGGTGTGTTTGGAACATTTTGTCAGGAGCCGAGACCAAAATTCAGCGATTCCCCATCTCAGCCCAGAAAGCAGGTAGAACATCTTTTGTGGTGCCTTTCAGCTGCCTACCGGGGTAGTGTAAAAACTACTAACAGAACTCCTTTCTGGCACCTTCCCCGGTGGAGTTGTGCATGGGGTGTGTTTGGAACATTTTGTCACCAGACGAGACCAAAATTCAGCCATTCCCCATCTCAGCCCAGAAAGCAGGTAGAACAAGTTTTGTGGAGCCTTTCAGCTGTCTGCCGGGGTAGTGTAAAAAGTACCAGTAGAACTCGTTAATGGCACTTTCCCCGGTGGAGTTGTGCATGGGGTGTGTTTGTAACATTTTGTCACCAGCCGAGACCAAAATTCAGCGATTCCCCATCTCAGCCCAGAAAGCAGGTAGAACAAGTTTTGTGGTGCCTTTCAGCTGCCTACCGGGGTAGTGTAAAAAGTACCAGTAGAACTCGTTAATGGCACTTTCCCCGGTGGAGTTGTGCATGGGGTGTGTTTGGAACATTTTGTCAGGAGCCGAGACCAAAATTCAGCGATTCCCCATCTCAGCCCAGAAAGCAGGTAGAACAAGTTTTGTGGTGCCTTTCAGCTGCCTACCGGGGTAGTGTAAAAACTACCAACAGAACTCCTTTCTGGCACCTTCCCCGGTGGAGTTGTGCATGGGGTGTGTTTGGAGCATTTTGTCACCAGCCGACTCTAAAATTCATCGTTTCCCCATCTCAGCCCAGAAAGCAGGTAGAACAAGTTTTGTGGTGCCTTTCAGCTGCCTACCGGGGTAGTGTAAAAAGTACCAGTAGAACTCGTTTCTGGCACTTTCCCCGGTGGAGTTGTGCATGGGGTGTGTTTGGAACATTTTGTCACCAGCCGAGACCAAAATTCAGCCATTCCCCATCTCAGCCCAGAAAGCAGGTAGAACAAGTTTTGTGGTGCCTTTCAGCTGCCTACCGGAGTAGTGTAAAAACTACCAACAGAACTCCTTTCTGGCACCTTCCCCGGTGGAGTTGTGCATGGGGTGTGTTTGGAACATTTTGTCAGGAGCCGAGACCAAAATTCAGCGATTCCCCATCTCAGCCCAGAAAGCAGGTAGAACATCTTTTGTGGTGCCTTTCAGGTGCCTACCGGGGTAGTGTAAAAACTACTAACAGAACTCCTTTCTGGCAACTTCCGCGGTGGAGTTGTGCATGGGGTGTGTTTGTAACAATTTGTCACCAGCCGAGACCAAAATTCAGCGATTCCCCATCTCAGCCCAGAAAGCAGGTAGAACAAGTTTTGTGGTGCCTTTCAGCTGCCTACCGGGGTAGTGTAAAAACTACTAACAGAACTCCTTTCTGGTACCTTCCCCGGTGGAGTTGTGCATGGGGTGTGTTTGGAACATTTTGTCACCAGCCGAGACCAAAATTCAGCCATTCCCCATCTCAGCCCAGAAAGCAGGTAGAACAAGTTTTGTGGTGCCTTTCAGCTGCCTACCGGGGTAGTGTAAAAAGTACCAACAGAACTCGTTTCTGGCACCTTCCCCGGTGGAGTTGTGCATGGGGTGTGTTTGGAACATTTTGTCAGGAGCCGAGACCAAAATTCAGCCATTCCCCATCTCAGCCCAGAAAGCAGGTAGAACAAGTTTTGTGGTGCCTTTCAGCTGCCTACCGGAGTAGTGTAAAAACTACCAACAGAACTCCTTTCTGGCACCTTCCCCGGTGGAGTTGTGCATGGGGTGTGTTTGGAACATTTTGTCAGGAGCCGAGACCAAAATTCAGCGATTCCCCATCTCAGCCCAGAAAGCAGGTAGAACATCTTTTGTGGTGCCTTTCAGGTGCCTACCGGGGTAGTGTAAAAACTACTAACAGAACTCCTTTCTGGCACCTTCCCTGGTGGAGTTGTGCATGGGGTGTGTTTGTAACAATTTGTCACCAGCCGAGACCAAAATTCAGCCATTCCCCATCTCAGCCCAGAAAGCAGGTAGAACAAGTTTTGTGGAGCCTTTCAGCTGTCTACCGGGGTAGTGTAAAAAGTACCAGTAGAACTCGTTAATGGCACTTTCCCCGGTGGAGTTGTGCATGGGGTGTGTTTGTAACAATTTGTCACCAGCCGAGACCAAAATTCAGCCATTCCCCATCTCAGCCCAGAAAGCAGGTAGAACAAGTTTTGTGGTGCCTTTCAGCTGCCTACCGGGGTAGTGTAAAAAGTACCAGTAGAACTCGTTTCTGGCACCTTCCCCGGTGGAGTTGTGCATGGGGTGTGTTTGGAACAATTTGTCAGGAGCCGAGACCAAAATTCAGCCATTCCCCATCTCAGCCCAGAAAGCAGGTAGAACAAGTTTTGTGGTGCCTTTCAGCTGCCTACCGGGGTAGTGTAAAAACTACTAACAGAACTCCTTTCTGGCACCTTCCCCGGTGGAGTTGTGCATGGGGTGTGTTTGGAACATTTTGTCACCAGCCGAGACCAAAATTCAGCGATTCTCCATCTCAGCCCAGAAAGCAGGTAGAACAAGTTTTGTGGTGCCTTTCAGCTGCCTACCGGGGTAGTGTAAAAACTACCAAGAGAACTCGTTTCTGGCACCTTCCGCAGTGGAGTTGTGCATGGGGTGTGTTTGTAACAATTTGTCACCAGCCGAGACCAAAATTCAGCCATTCCCCATCTCAGCCCAGAAAGCAGGTAGAACAAGTTTTGTGGTGCCTTTCAGCTGCCTACCGGGGTAGTGTAAAAAGTACCAGTAGAACTCCTTTCTGGCACTTTCCCTGGTGGAGTTGTGCATGGGGTCTGTTTGGAACATTTTGTCAGGAGCCGAGACCAAAATTCAGCGATTCCCCATCTCAGCCCAGAAAGCAGGTAGAACAAGTTTTGTGGTGACTTTCAGCTGCCTACCGGGGTAGTGTAAAAAGTACCAGTAGAACTCGTTAATGGCACCTTCCCTGGTGGAGTTGTGCATGGGGTATGTTTGGAACATTTTGTCACCAGCCGAGACCAAAATTCAGCCATTCCCCATCTCAGCCCAGAAAGCAGGTAGAACAAGTTTTGTGGTGCCTTTCAGCTGCCTACCGGGGTAGTGTAAAAACTTCCAAAAGAACTCGTTTCTGGCACCTTCCGCAGTGGAGTTGTGCATGGGGTGTGTTTGGAACATTTTGTCACCAGCCGAGACCAAAATTCAGCGATTCTCCATCTCAGCCCAGAAAGCAGGTAGAACAAGTTTTGTGGTGCCTTTCAGCTGCCTACCGGGGTAGTGTAAAAACTACCACGAGAACTCCTTTCTGGCACCTTCCGCAGTGGAGTTGTGCATGGGGTGTGTTTGGAACATTTTGTCAGGAGCCGAGACCAAAATTCAGCGATTCCCCATCTCAGCCCAGAAAGCAGGTAGAACAAGTTTTGTGGTGACTTTCAGCTGCCTACCGGGGTAGTGTAAAAACTACCAAGAGAACTCGTTTCTGGCACCTTCCCCGGTGGAGTTGTGCATGGGGTGTGTTTGGAACATTTTGTCAGGAGCCGAGACCAAAATTCAGCCATTCCCCATCTCAGCCCAGAAAGCAGGTAGAACAAGTTTTGTGGTGACTTTCAGCTGCCTACCGGGGTAGTGTAAAAACTACCAAGAGAACTCGTTTCTGGCACCTTCCCCGGTGGAGTTGTGCATGGGGTGTGTTTGGAACATTTTGTCAGGAGCCGAGACCAAAATTCAGCGATTCCCCATCTCAGCCCAGAAAGCAGGTAGAACAAGTTTTGTGGTGCCTTTCAGCTGTCTACCGGGGTAGTGTAAAAAGTACCAGTAGAACTCGTTTCTGGCACTTTCCCCGGTGGAGCTGTGCATGGGGTGTGTTTGTAACATTTTGTCACCAGCCGAGACCAAAATTCAGCGATTCTCCATCTCAGCCCAGAAAGCAGGTAGAACAAGTTTTGTGGTGCCTTTCAGCTGTCTACTGGGGTAGTGTAAAAAGCACCAGTAGAACTCGTTTCTGGCACTTTCCCCGGTGGAGCTGTGCATGGGGTGTGTTTGGAACATTTTGTCACCAGCCGAGACCAAAATTCAGCCATTCCCCATCTCAGCCCAGAAAGCAGGTAGAACAAGTTTTGTGGTGCCCTTCAGCTGCCTACCGGGGTAGTGTAAAAAGTACCAGTAGAACTCGTTTCTGGCACCTTCCGCGGTGGAGTTGTGCATGGGGTGTGTTTGTAACAATTTGTCACCAGCCGAGTCCAAAATTCAGTGATTCCCCATCTCAGCCCAGAAAGCAGGTAGAACAAGTTTTGTGGTGCCTTTCAGCTGCCTACCGGGGTAGTGTAAAAAGTACCAGTAGAACTCGTTAATGGCAACTTCCGCGGTGGAGTTGTGCATGGGGTGTGTTTGTAACAATTTGTCACCAGCCGAGACCAAAATTCAGCGATTCTCCATCTCAGCCCAGAAAGCAGGTAGAACAAGTTTTGTGGTGCCTTTCAGCTTCCTACCGGGGTAGTGTAAAAACTACCAAGAGAACTCGTTTCTGGCACCTTCCGCAATGGAGTTGTGCATGGGGTGTGTTTGTAACAATTTGTCACCAGCCGAGACCAAAATTCAGCCATTCCCCATCTCAGCCCAGAAAGCAGGTAGAACAAGTTTTGTGGTGACTTTCAGCTGCCTACCGGGGTAGTGTAAAAAGTACCAGTAGAACTCGTTTCTGGCACTTTCCCCGGTGGAGTTGTGCATGGGGTGTGTTTGGAACATGTTGTCACCAGCCGAGACCAAAATTCAGCGATTCCCCATCTCAGCCCAGAAAGCAGGTAGAACAAGTTTTGTGGTGACTTTCAGCTGCCTACCGGGGTAGTGTAAAAACTACTAACAGAACTCCTTTCTGGCACCTTCCGCGGTGGAGTTGTGCATGGGGTGTGTTTGGAACATTTTGTCACCAGCCGAATCTAAAATTCATCGTTTCCCCAACTCAGCCCAGAAAGCAGGTAGAACAAATTTTATGGTGCCTTTCAGATGCCTACCGGGGTAGTGTAAAAACTACCAAGAGAACTCCTTTCTGGCACCTTCCGCGGTGGAGTTGTGCATGGGGTGTGTTTGGAACATTTTGTCACCAGCCGAGACAAAATTCAGCGATTCCCCATCTCAGCCCAGAAAGCAGGTAGAACAACTTTTGTGGTGCCTTTCAGCTGCCTACCGGGGTAGTGTAAAAAGTACCAGTAGAACTCATTTCTGGCACTTTCCCCGGTGGAGTTGTGCATGGGGTGTGTTTGGAACATTTTGTCAGGAGCCGAGACCAAAATTCAGCGATTCCCCATCTCAGCCCAGAAAGCAGGTAGAACAAGTTTTGTGGTGCCTTTCAGCTGCCTACCGGGGTAGTGTAAAAAGTACCAGTAGAACTCGTTAATGGCAACTTCCGCGGTGGAGTTGTGCATGGGGTGTGTTTGTAACAATTTGTCACCAGCCGAGACCAAAATTCAGCCATTCCCCATCTCAGCCCAGAAAGCAGGTAGAACAAGTTTTGTGGTGCCTTTCAGCTGCCTACCGGGGTAGTGTAAAAAGTACCAGTAGAACTCGTTTCTGGCACTTTCCCCGGTGGAGTTGTGCATGGGGTGTGTTTGGAACATTTTGTCAGGAGCCGAGACCAAAATTCAGCGATTCCCCATCTCAGCCCAGAAAGCAGGTAGAACATCTTTTGTGGTGCCTTTCAGCTGCCTACCGGGGTAGTGTAAAAACTACTAACAGAACTCCTTTCTGGCACCTTCCCCGGTGGAGTTGTGCATGGGGTGTGTTTGGAACATTTTGTCACCAGACGAGACCAAAATTCAGCCATTCCCCATCTCAGCCCAGAAAGCAGGTAGAACAAGTTTTGTGGAGCCTTTCAGCTGTCTGCCGGGGTAGTGTAAAAAGTACCAGTAGAACTCGTTAATGGCACTTTCCCCGGTGGAGTTGTGCATGGGGTGTGTTTGTAACATTTTGTCACCAGCCGAGACCAAAATTCAGCGATTCCCCATCTCAGCCCAGAAAGCAGGTAGAACAAGTTTTGTGGTGCCTTTCAGCTGCCTACCGGGGTAGTGTAAAAAGTACCAGTAGAACTCGTTAATGGCACTTTCCCCGGTGGAGTTGTGCATGGGGTGTGTTTGGAACATTTTGTCAGGAGCCGAGACCAAAATTCAGCGATTCCCCATCTCAGCCCAGAAAGCAGGTAGAACAAGTTTTGTGGTGCCTTTCAGCTGCCTACCGGGGTAGTGTAAAAACTACCAACAGAACTCCTTTCTGGCACCTTCCACGGTGGAGTTGTGCATGGGGTGTTTTTGGAGCATTTTGTCACCAGCCGACTCTAAAATTCATCGTTTCCCCATCTCAGCCCAGAAAGCAGGTAGAACAAGTTTTGTGGTGCCTTTCAGCTGCCTACCGGGGTAGTGTAAAAAGTACCAGTAGAACTCGTTTCTGGCACTTTCCCCGGTGGAGTTGTGCATGGGGTGTGTTTGGAACATTTTGTCACCAGCCGAGACCAAAATTCAGCCATTCCCCATCTCAGCCCAGAAAGCAGGTAGAACAAGTTTTGTGGTGCCTTTCAGCTGCCTACCGGAGTAGTGTAAAAACTACCAACAGAACTCCTTTCTGGCACCTTCCCCGGTGGAGTTGTGCATGGGGTGTGTTTGGAACATTTTGTCAGGAGCCGAGACCAAAATTCAGCGATTCCCCATCTCAGCCCAGAAAGCAGGTAGAACATCTTTTGTGGGGCCTTTCAGGTGCCTACCGGGGTAGTGTAAAAACTACTAACAGAACTCCTTTCTGGCAACTTCCGCGGTGGAGTTGTGCATGGGGTGTGTTTGTAACAATTTGTCACCAGCCGAGACCAAAATTCAGCCATTCCCCATCTCAGCCCAGAAAGCAGGTAGAACAAGTTTTGTGGTGCCTTTCAGCTGCCTACCGGGGTAGTGTAAAAACTACTAACAGAACTCCTTTCTGGCACCTTCCCCGGTGGAGTTGTGCATGGGGTGTGTTTGGAACATTTTGTCAGGAGCCGAGACCAAAATTCAGCGATTCCCCATCTCAGCCCAGAAAGCAGGTAGAACATCTTTTGTGGTGCCTTTCAGCTGCCTACCGGGGTAGTGTAAAAACTACTAACAGAACTCCTTTCTGGCACCTTCCCCGGTGGAGTTGTGCATGGGGTGTGTTTGGAACATTTTGTCACCAGACGAGACCAAAATTCAGCCATTCCCCATCTCAGCCCAGAAAGCAGGTAGAACAAGTTTTGTGGAGCCTTTCAGCTGTCTGCCGGGGTAGTGTAAAAAGTACCAGTAGAACTCGTTAATGGCACTTTCCCCGGTGGAGTTGTGCATGGGGTGTGTTTGTAACATTTTGTCACCAGCCGAGACCAAAATTCAGCGATTCCCCATCTCAGCCCAGAAAGCAGGTAGAACAAGTTTTGTGGTGCCTTTCAGCTGCCTACCGGGGTAGTGTAAAAAGTACCAGTAGAACTCGTTAATGGCACTTTCCCCGGTGGAGTTGTGCATGGGGTGTGTTTGGAACATTTTGTCAGGAGCCGAGACCAAAATTCAGCGATTCCCCATCTCAGCCCAGAAAGCAGGTAGAACAAGTTTTGTGGTGCCTTTCAGCTGCCTACCGGGGTAGTGTAAAAACTACCAACAGAACTCCTTTCTGGCACCTTCCCCGGTGGAGTTGTGCATGGGGTGTGTTTGGAGCATTTTGTCACCAGCCGACTCTAAAATTCATCGTTTCCCCATCTCAGCCCAGAAAGCAGGTAGAACAAGTTTTGTGGTGCCTTTCAGCTGCCTACCGGGGTAGTGTAAAAAGTACCAGTAGAACTCGTTTCTGGCACTTTCCCCGGTGGAGTTGTGCATGGGGTGTGTTTGGAACATTTTGTCACCAGCCGAGACCAAAATTCAGCCATTCCCCATCTCAGCCCAGAAAGCAGGTAGAACAAGTTTTGTGGTGCCTTTCAGCTGCCTACCGGAGTAGTGTAAAAACTACCAACAGAACTCCTTTCTGGCACCTTCCCCGGTGGAGTTGTGCATGGGGTGTGTTTGGAACATTTTGTCAGGAGCCGAGACCAAAATTCAGCGATTCCCCATCTCAGCCCAGAAAGCAGGTAGAACATCTTTTGTGGTGCCTTTCAGCTGCCTACCGGGGTAGTGTAAAAACTACTAACAGAACTCCTTTCTGGCACCTTCCCTGGTGGAGTTGTGCATGGGGTGTGTTTGTAACAATTTGTCACCAGCCGAGACCAAAATTCAGCCATTCCCCATCTCAGCCCAGAAAGCAGGTAGAACAAGTTTTGTGGAGCCTTTCAGCTGTCTACCGGGGTAGTGTAAAAAGTACCAGTAGAACTCGTTAATGGCACTTTCCCCGGTGGAGTTGTGCATGGGGTGTGTTTGGAACAATTTGTCACCAGCTGAGACCAAAATTCAGCGATTCCCCATCTCAGCCCAGAAAGCAGGTAGAACAAGTTTTGTGGTGCCTTTCAGCTGCCTACCGGGGTAGTGTAAAAAGTACCAGTAGAACTCGTTTCTGGCACCTTCCCCGGTGGAGTTGTGCATGGGGTGTGTTTGGAACAATTTGTCAGGAGCCGAGACCAAAATTCAGCCATTCCCCATCTCAGCCCAGAAAGCAGGTAGAACAAGTTTTGTGGTGCCTTTCAGCTGCCTACCGGGGTAGTGTAAAAACTACTAACAGAACTCCTTTCTGGCACCTTCCCTGGTGGAGTTGTGCATGGGGTGTGTTTGGAACATTTTGTCACCAGCCGAGACCAAAATTCAGCCATTCCCCATCTCAGCCCAGAAAGCAGGTAGAACAAGTTTTGTGGAGCCTTTCAGCTGTCTACCGGGGTAGTGTAAAAAGTACCAGTAGAACTCGTTAATGGCACTTTCCCCGGTGGAGTTCTGCATGTGGTGTGTTTGGAACATTTTGTCACCAGCCGAGACCAAAATTCAGCCATTCCCCATCTCAGCCCAGAAAGCAGGTAGAACAAGTTTTGTGGTGCCTTTCAGCTGCCTACCGGGGTAGTGTAAAAAGTACCAGTAGAACTCCTTTCTGGCACTTTCCCTGGTGGAGTTGTGCATGGGGTCTGTTTGGAACATTTTGTCAGGAGCCGAGACCAAAATTCAGCGATTCCCCATCTCAGCCCAGAAAGCAGGTAGAACAAGTTTTGTGGTGACTTTCAGCTGCCTACCGGGGTAGTGTAAAAAGTACCAGTAGAACTCGTTTCTGGCACCTTCCCTGGTGGAGTTGTGCATGGGGTATGTTTGGAACATTTTGTCACCAGCCGAGACCAAAATTCAGCCATTCCCCATCTCAGCCCAGAAAGCAGGTAGAACAAGTTTTGTGGTGCCTTTCAGCTGTCTACCGGGGTAGTGTAAAAACTACCAATAGAACTCGTTTCTGGCACCTTCCGCAGTGGAGTTGTGCATGGGGTGTGTTTGGAACATTTTGTCACCAGCCGAGACCAAAATTCAGAGATTCCCCATCGCAGCCCAGAAAGCAGGTAGAACAAGTTTTGTGGTGCCTTTCAGCTGCCTACCGGGGTAGTGTAAAAAGTACCAGTAGAACTCGTTTCTGGCACTTTCCCCGGTGGAGCTGTGCATGGGGTGTGTTTGTAACATTTTGTCACCAGCCGAGACCAAAATTCAGCGATTCTCCATCTCAGCCCAGAAAGCAGGTAGAACAAGTTTTGTGGTGCCTTTCAGCTGCCTACCGGGGTAGTGTAAAAACTACCAAGAGAAGTCGTTTCTGGCACCTTCCGCAGTGGAGTTGTGCATGGGGTGTGTTTGTAACATTTTGTCACCAGCCGAGACCAAAATTCAGAGATTCCCCATCTCAGCCCAGAAAGCAGGTAGAACATCTTTTGTGGTGCCTTTCAGCTGCCTACCGGGGTAGTGTAAAAACTACTAACAGAACTCCTTTCTGGCACCTTCCCTGGTGGAGTTGTGCATGGGGTGTGTTTGGAACATTTTGTCAGGAGCCGAGACCAAAATTCAGCCATTCCCCATCTCAGCCCAGAAAGCAGGTAGAACAAGTTTTGTGGTGCCTTTCAGCTGCCTACCGGGGTAGTGTAAAAACTACTAACAGAACTCCTTTCTGGCACCTTCCCCGGTGGAGTTGTGCATGGGGTGTGTTTGGAGCATTTTGTCACCAGCCGACTCTAAAATTCATCGTTTCCCCATCTCAGCCCAGAAAGCAGGTAGAACAAGTTTTGTGGTGCCTTTCAGCTGCCTACCGGGGTAGTGTAAAAACTACCAAGAGAAGTCGTTTCTGGCACCTTCCGCAGTGGAGTTGTGCATGGGGTGTGTTTGGAACATTTTGTCAGGAGCCGAGACCAAAATTCAGCGATTCCCCATCTCAGCCCAGAAAGCAGGTAGAACAAGTTTTGTGGTGCCTTTCAGCTGTCTACTGGGGTAGTGTAAAAAGTACCAGTAGAACTCGTTTCTGGCACTTTACCCGGTGGAGCTGTGCATGGGGTGTGTTTGGAACATTTTGTCACCAGCCGAGACCAAAATTCAGCGATTCCCCATCTCAGCCCAGAAAGCAGGTAGAACAAGTTTTGTGGAGCCTTTCAGCTGTCTACCGGGGTAGTGTAAAAAGTACCAGTAGAACTCGTTAATGGCACTTTCCCCGGTGGAGTTGTGCATGGGGTGTGTTTGTAACAATTTGTCACCAGCCGAGACCAAAATTCAGCCATTCCCCATCTCAGCCCAGAAAGCAGGTAGAACAAGTTTTGTGGTGCCTTTCAGCTGCCTACCGGGGTAGTGTAAAAAGTACCAACAGAACTCGTTTCTGGCACTTTCCCCGGTGGAGTTGTGCATGGGGTGTGTTTGGAACATTTTGTCACCAGCCGAGACCAAAATTCAGAGATTCCCCATCTCAGCCCAGAAAGCAGGTAGAACAAGTTTTGTGGTGCCTTTCAGCTGCCTACCGGGGTAGTGTAAAAACTACCAAAATAACTCGTTTCTGGCACCTTCCCCCAGTGGAGTTGTGCATGGGGTGTGTTTGGAACATTTTGTCAGGAGCCGAGACCAAAATTCAGCGATTCCCCATCTCAGCCCAGAAAGCAGGTAGAACAAGTTTTGTGGTGCCTTTCAGGTGCCTACCGGGGTAGTGTAAAAACTACTAACAGAACTCCTTTCTGGCACCTTCCCTGGTGGAGTTGTGCATGGGGTGTGTTTGGAACATTTTGTCACCAGCCGAGACCAAAATTCAGCCATTCCCCATCTCAGCCCAGAAAGCAGGTAGAACAAGTTTTGTGGAGCCTTTCAGCTGTCTACCGGGGTAGTGTAAAAAGTACCAGTAGAACTCGTTAATGGCACTTTCCCCGGTGGAGTTGTGCATGCGGTGTGTTTGGAACAATTTGTCACCAGCCGAGACCAAAATTCAGCCATTCCCCATCTCAGCCCAGAAAGCAGGTAGAACAAGTTTTGTGGTGCCTTTCAGCTGCCTACCGGGGTAGTGTAAATAGTACCAGTAGAACTCGTTTCTGGCACCTTCCCCGGTGGAGTTGTGCATGGGGTGTGTTTGGAACAATTTGTCAGGAGCCGAGACCAAAATTCAGCCATTCCCCATCTCAGCCCGGAAAGCAGGTAGAACAAGTTTTGTGGTGCCTTTCAGCTGTCTACCGGGGTAGTGTAAAAACTACCAAAAGAACTCGTTTCTGGCACCTTCCGCAGTGGAGTTGTGCATGGGGTGTGTTTGGAACATTTTGTCACCAGCCGAGACCAAAATTCAGAGATTCCCCATCTCAGCCCAGAAAGCAGGTAGAACATCTTTTGTGGTGCCTTTCAGCTGCCTACCGGGGTAGTGTAAAAACTACTAAGAGAACTCCTTTCTGGCACCTTCCACGGTGGAGTTGTGCATGGGGTGTGTTTGGAACATTTTGTCACCAGCCGAGACCAAAATTCAGCGATTCCCCATCTCAGCCCAGAAAGCAGGTAGAACAAGTTTTGTGGTGCCTTTCAGCTGTCTACTGGGGTAGTGTAAAAAGTACCAGTAGAACTCGTTTCTGGCACTTTCCCCGGTGGAGTTGTGCATGGGGTGTGTTTGGAACATTTTGTCAGGAGCCGAGACCAAAATTCAGCGATTCCCCATCTCAGCCCAGAAAGCAGGTAGAACAAGTTTTGTGGTGCCTTTCAGGTGCCTACCGGGGTAGTGTAAAAACTACTAACAGAACTCCTTTCTGGCACCTTCCGCGGTGGAGTTGTGCATGGGGTGTGTTTGGAACAATTTGTCACCAGCCGAGACCAAAATTCAGCGATTCCCCATCTCAGCCCAGAAAGCAGGTAGAACAAGTTTTGTGGTGCCTTTCAGCTGCCTACCGGGGTAGTGTAAATAGTACCAGTAGAACTCGTTTCTGGCACCTTCCCCGGTGGAGTTGTGCATGGGGTGTGTTTGGAACAATTTGTCAGGAGCCGAGACCAAAATTCAGCGATTCCCCATCTCAGCCCAGAAAGCAGGTAGAACAAGTTTTGTGGTGCCTTTCAGCTGTCTACTGGGGTAGTGTAAAAAGTACCAGTAGAACTCGTTTCTGGCACTTTCCCCGGTGGAGCTGTGCATGGGGTGTGTTTGTAACATTTTGTCACCAGCCGAGACCAAAATTCAGCGATTCTCCATCTCAGCCCAGAAAGCAGGTAGAACAAGTTTTGTGGTGCCTTTCAGCTGCCTACCGGGGTAGTGTAAAAACTACCAAGAGAACTCGTTTCTGGCACCTTCCGCAGTGGAGTTGTGCATGGGGTGTGTTTGTAACATTTTGTCACCAGCCGAGACCAAAATTCAGCGATTCCCCATCTCAGCCCAGAAAGCAGGTAGAACATCTTTTGTGGTGCCTTTCAGCTGCCTACCGGGGTAGTGTAAAAACTACTAACAGAACTCCTTTCTGGCACCTTCCCTGGTGGAGTTGTGCATGGGGTGTGTTTGGAACATTTTGTCAGGAGCCGAGACCAAAATTCAGCCATTCCCCATCTCAGCCCAGAAAGCAGGTAGAACAAGTTTTGTGGTGCCTTTCAGCTGCCTACCGGGGTAGTGTAAAAACTACCAAAATAACTCGTTTCTGGCACCTTCCCCCAGTGGAGTTGTGCATGGGGTGTGTTTGGAACATTTTGTCAGGAGCCGAGACCAAAATTCAGCGATTCCCCATCTCAGCCCAGAAAGCAGGTAGAACAAGTTTTGTGGTGCCTTTCAGCTGCCTACCGGGGTAGTGTAAAAACTACCAACAGAACTCCTTTCTGGCACCTTCCCCGGTGGAGTTGTGCATGGGGTGTGTTTGGAGCATTTTGTCACCAGCCGACTCTAAAATTCATCGTTTCCCCATCTCAGCCAGAAAGCAGGTAGAACAAGTTTTGTGGTGCCTTTCAGCTGCCTACCGGGGTAGTGTAAAAACTACCAAGAGAAGTCGTTTCTGGCACCTTCCGCAGTGGAGTTGTGCATGGGGTGTGTTTGGAACACTTTGTCAGGAGCCGAGACCAAAATTCAGCGATTCCCCATCTCAGCCCAGAAAGCAGGTAGAACAAGTTTTGTGGTGCCTTTCAGCTGTCTACTGGGGTAGTGTAAAAAGTACCAGTAGAACTCGTTTCTGGCACTTTACCCGGTGGAGCTGTGCATGGGGTGTGTTTGGAACATTTTGTCACCAGCCGAGACCAAAATTCAGCGATTCCCCATGTCAGCCCAGAAAGCAGGTAGAACAAGTTTTGTGGAGCCTTTCAGCTGCCTACCGGGGGTAGTGTAAAAACTACCAAGAGAACTCGTTAATGGCACCTTCCCCGGTGGAGTTGTGCATGGGGTGTGTTTGGAACATTTTGTCAGGAGCCGAGACCAAAATTCAGCCATTCCCATCTCAGCCCGGAAAGCAGGTAGAACAAGTTTTGTGGTGCCTTTCAGCTGTCTACCGGGGTAGTGTAAAAACTACCAAAAGAACTCGTTTCTGGCACCTTCCGCAGTGGAGTTGTGCATGGGGTGTGTTTGGAACATTTTGTCACCAGCCGAGACCAAAATTCAGAGATTCCCCATCTCAGCCCAGAAAGCAGGTAGAACATCTTTTGTGGTGCCTTTCAGCTGCCTACCGGGGTAGTGTAAAAACTACTAAGAGAACTCCTTTCTGGCACCTTCCACGGTGGAGTTGTGCATGGGGTGTGTTTGGAACATTTTGTCACCAGCCGAGACCAAAATTCAGCGATTCCCCATCTCAGCCCAGAAAGCAGGTAGAACAAGTTTTGTGGTGCCTTTCAGCTGTCTACTGGGGTAGTGTAAAAAGTACCAGTAGAACTCGTTTCTGGCACTTTCCCCGGTGGAGTTGTGCATGGGGTGTGTTTGGAACATTTTGTCAGGAGCCGAGACCAAAATTCAGCGATTCCCCATCTCAGCCCAGAAAGCAGGTAGAACAAGTTTTGTGGTGCCTTTCAGCTGCCTACCGGGGTAGTGTAAAAACTACTAACAGAACTCCTTTCTGGCACCTTCCGCGGTGGAGTTGTGCATGGGGTGTGTTTGGAACAATTTGTCACCAGCCGAGACCAAAATTCAGCGATTCCCCATCTCAGCCCAGAAAGCAGGTAGAACAAGTTTTGTGGTGCCTTTCAGCTGCCTACCGGGGTAGTGTAAATAGTACCAGTAGAACTCGTTTCTGGCACCTTCCCCCGGTGGAGTTGTGCATGGGGTGTGTTTGGAACAATTTGTCAGGAGCCGAGACCAAAATTCAGCGATTCCCCATCTCAGCCCAGAAAGCAGGTAGAACAAGTTTTGTGGTGCCTTTCAGCTGTCTACTGGGGTAGTGTAAAAAGTACCAGTAGAACTCGTTTCTGGCACTTTCCCCGGTGGAGCTGTGCATGGGGTGTGTTTGTAACATTTTGTCACCAGCCGAGACCAAAATTCAGCGATTCTCCATCTCAGCCCAGAAAGCAGGTAGAACAAGTTTTGTGGTGCCTTTCAGCTGCCTACCGGGGTAGTGTAAAAACTACCAAGAGAACTCGTTTCTGGCACCTTCCGCAGTGGAGTTGTGCATGGGGTGTGTTTGTAACATTTTGTCACCAGCCGAGACCAAAATTCAGAGATTCCCCATCTCAGCCCAGAAAGCAGGTAGAACATCTTTTGTGGTGCCTTTCAGCTGCCTACCGGGGTAGTGTAAAAAACTACTAACAGAACTCCTTTCTGGCACCTTCCCTGGTGGAGTTGTGCATGGGGTGTGTTTGGAACATTTTGTCAGGAGCCGAGACCAAAATTCAGCCATTCCCCATCTCAGCCCAGAAAGCAGGTAGAACAAGTTTTGTGGTGCCTTTCAGCTGCCTACCGGGGTAGTGTAAAAACTACCAAAATAACTCGTTTCTGGCACCTTCCCCCAGTGGAGTTGTGCATGGGGTGTGTTTGGAACATTTTGTCAGGAGCCGAGACCAAAATTCAGCGATTCCCCATCTCAGCCCAGAAAGCAGGTAGAACAAGTTTTGTGGTGCCTTTCAGCTGCCTACCGGGGTAGTGTAAAAACTACCAAGAGAACTCCTTTCTGGCACCTTCCCCGGTGGAGTTGTGCATGGGGTGTGTTTGGAGCATTTTGTCACCAGCCGACTCTAAAATTCATCGTTTCCCCATCTCAGCCCAGAAAGCAGGTAGAACAAGTTTTGTGGTGCCTTTCAGCTGCCTACCGGGGTAGTGTAAAAACTACCAAGAGAAGTCGTTTCTGGCACCTTCCGCAGTGGAGTTGTGCATGGGGTGTGTTTGGAACACTTTGTCAGGAGCCGAGACCAAAATTCAGCGATTCCCCATCTCAGCCCAGAAAGCAGGTAGAACAAGTTTTGTGGTGCCTTTCAGCTGTCTACTGGGGTAGTGTAAAAAGTACCAGTAGAACTCGTTCTGGCACTTTACCCGGTGGAGCTGTGCATGGGGTGTGTTTGGAACATTTTGTCACCAGCCGAGACCAAAATTCAGCGATTCCCCATCTCAGCCCAGAAAGCAGGTAGAACAAGTTTTGTGGAGCCTTTCAGCTGTCTACCGGGGTAGTGTAAAAAGTACCAGTAGAACTCGTTAATGGCACTTTCCCCGGTGGAGTTGTGCATGGGGTGTGTTTGTAACAATTTGTCACCAGCCGAGACCAAAATTCAGCCATTCCCCATCTCAGCCCAGAAAGCAGGTAGAACAAGTTTTGTGGTGCCTTTCAGCTGCCTACCGGGGTAGTGTAAAAAGTACCAACAGAACTCGTTTCTGGCACTTTCCCCGGTGGAGTTGTGCATGGGGTGTGTTTGGAACATTTTGTCACCAGCCGAGACCAAAATTCAGAGATTCCCCATCTCAGCCCAGAAAGCAGGTAGAACAAGTTTTGTGGTGCCTTTCAGCTGCCTACCGGGGTAGTGTAAAAACTACCAAAATAACTCGTTTCTGGCACCTTCCCCCAGTGGAGTTGTGCATGGGGTGTGTTTGGAACATTTTGTCAGGAGCCGAGACCAAAATTCAGCGATTCCCCATCTCAGCCCAGAAAGCAGGTAGAACAAGTTTTGTGGTGCCTTTCAGGTGCCTACCGGGGTAGTGTAAAAACTACTAACAGAACTCCTTTCTGGCACCTTCCCTGGTGGAGTTGTGCATGGGGTGTGTTTGGAACATTTTGTCACCAGCCGAGACCAAAATTCAGCCATTCCCCATCTCAGCCCAGAAAGCAGGTAGAACAAGTTTTGTGGAGCCTTTCAGCTGTCTACCGGGGTAGTGTAAAAAGTACCAGTAGAACTCGTTAATGGCACTTTCCCCGGTGGAGTTGTGCATGTGGTGTGTTTGGAACAATTTGTCACCAGCCGAGACCAAAATTCAGCGATTCCCCATCTCAGCCCAGAAAGCAGGTAGAACAAGTTTTGTGGTGCCTTTCAGCTGCCTACCGGGGTAGTGTAAATAGTACCAGTAGAACTCGTTTCTGGCACCTTCCCCGGTGGAGTTGTGCATGGGGTGTGTTTGGAACAATTTGTCAGGAGCCGAGACCAAAATTCAGCCATTCCCCATCTCAGCCCAGAAAGCAGGTAGAACAAGTTTTGTGGTGCCTTTCAGCTGCCTACCGGGGTAGTGTAAAAACTACTAACAGAACTCCTTTCTGGCACCTTCCCTGGTGGAGTTGTGCATGGGGTGTGTTTGGAACATTTTG
The DNA here is from genome assembly GCF_023638135.1 of Falco biarmicus. NCBI lineage: Eukaryota > Metazoa > Chordata > Aves > Falconiformes > Falconidae > Falco > Falco biarmicus. Next base: position 114,116 of record NW_026611776.1, read on the forward strand.
TCACCAGCCGAGTCCAAAATTCAGTGATTCCCCATCTCAGCCCAGAAAGCAGGTAGAACAAGTTTTGTGGTGCCTTTCAGCTGTCTACTGGGGTAGTGTAAAAAGTACCAGTAGAACTCGTTTCTGGCACCTTCCCCGGTGGAGTTGTGCATGGGGTGTGTTTGGAACATTTTGTCTCCAGCTGAGACCAAAATTCAGCCATTCCCCATCTCAGCCCAGAAAGCAGGTAGAACAAGTTTTGTGGTGCCTTTCAGCTGCCTACCGGGGTAGTGTAAAAACTACCAAGAGAACTCGTTAATGGCACCTTCCCCGGTGGAGTTGTGCATGGGGTGTGTTTGGAACATTTTGTCAGGAGCCGAGACCAAAATTCAGCCATTCCCCATCTCAGCCCGGAAAGCAGGTAGAACAAGTTTTGTGGTGCCTTTCAGCTGTCTACCGGGGTAGTGTAAAAAGTACCAACAGAACTCGTTTCTGGCACCTTCCGCAGTGGAGTTGTGCATGGGGTGTGTTTGGAACATTTTGTCACCAGCCGAGACCAAAATTCAGAGATTCCCCATCTCAGCCCAGAAAGCAGGTAGAACATCTTTTGTGGTGCCTTTCAGCTGCCTACCGGGGTAGTGTAAAAACTACTAAGAGAACTCCTTTCTGGCACCTTCCACGGTGGAGTTGTGCATGGGGTGTGTTTGGAACATTTTGTCACCAGCCGAGACCAAAATTCAGCGATTCCCCATCTCAGCCCAGAAAGCAGGTAGAACAAGTTTTGTGGTGCCTTTCAGCTGTCTACTGGGGTAGTGTAAAAAGTACCAGTAGAACTCGTTTCTGGCACTTTCCCCGGTGGAGTTGTGCATGGGGTGTGTTTGGAACATTTTGTCAGGAGCCGAGACCAAAATTCAGCGATTCCCCATCTCAGCCCAGAAAGCAGGTAGAACAAGTTTTGTGGTGCCTTTCAGGTGCCTACCGGGGTAGTGTAAAAACTACTAACAGAACTCCTTTCTGGCACCTTCCCCGGTGGAGTTGTGCATGCGGTGTGTTTGTAACAATTTGTCACCAGCCGAGACCAAAATTCAGCGATTCCCCATCTCAGCCCAGAAAGCAGGTAGAACATCTTTTGTGGTGCCTTTCAGCTGCCTACCGGGGTAGTGTAAAAACTACTAACAGAACTCGTTTCTGGCACCTTCCCCGGTGGAGTTGTGCATGGGGTGTGTTTGGAACATTTTGTCACCAGCCGAGACCAAAATTCAGCCATTCCCCATCTCAGCCCAGAAAGCAGGTAGAACAAGTTTTGTGGTGCCTTTCAGCTGCCTACCGGGGTAGTGTAAAAACTACCAAGAGAAGTCGTTTCTGGCACCTTCCGCAGTGGAGTTGTGCATGGGGTGTGTTTGGAACATTTTGTCAGGAGCCGAGACCAAAATTCAGCGATTCCCCATCTCAGCCCAGAAAGCAGGTAGAACAAGTTTTGTGGTGCCTTTCAGCTGTCTACTGGGGTAGTGTAAAAAGTACCAGTAGAACTCGTTTCTGGCACTTTACCGGGTGGAGCTGTGCATGGGGTGTGTTTGGAACATTTTGTCACCAGCCGAGACCAAAATTCAGCGATTCCCCATCTCAGCCCAGAAAGCAGGTAGAACAAGTTTTGTGGAGCCTTTCAGCTGTCTACCGGGGTAGTGTAAAAAGTACCAGTAGAACTCGTTAATGGCACTTTCCCCGGTGGAGTTGTGCATGGGGTGTGTTTGTAACAATTTGTCACCAGCCGAGACCAAAATTCAGCCATTCCCCATCTCAGCCCAGAAAGCAGGTAGAACAAGTTTTGTGGTGCCTTTCAGCTGCCTACCGGGGTAGTGTAAAAAGTACCAGTAGAACTCGTTTCTGGCACTTTCCCCGGTGGAGTTGTGCATGGGGTGTGTTTGGAACATTTTGTCAGGAGCCGAGACCAAAATTCAGCCATTCCCCATCTCAGCCCAGAAAGCAGGTAGAACAAGTTTTGTGGTGCCTTTCAGCTGCCTACCGGGGTAGTGTAAAAACTACCAACAGAACTCCTTTCTGGCACCTTCCACGGTGGAGTTGTGCATGGGGTGTGTTTGGAACATTTTGTCAGGAGCCGAGACCAAAATTCAGCGATTCCCCATCTCAGCCCAGAAAGCAGGAAGAACAAGTTTTGTGGTGCCTTTCAGGTGCCTACCGGGGTAGTGTAAAAACTACTAACAGAACTCCTTTCTGGCACCTTCCCTGGTGGAGTTGTGCATGGGGTGTGTTTGGAACATTTTGTCACCAGCCGAGACCAAAATTCAGCCATTCCCCATCTCAGCCCAGAAAGCAGGTAGAACAAGTTTTGTGGAGCCTTTCAGCTGTCTACCGGGGTAGTGTAAACAGTACCAGTAGAACTCGTTAATGGCACTTTCCCCGGTGGAGTTGTGCATGCGGTGTGTTTGTAACAATTTGTCACCAGCCGAGACCAAAATTCAGCCATTCCCCATCTCAGCCCAGAAAGCAGGTAGAACAAGTTTTGTGGTGCCTTTCAGCTGCCTACCGGGGTAGTGTAAATAGTACCAGTAGAACTCGTTTCTGGCACCTTCCCCGGTGGAGTTGTGCATGGGGTGTGTTTGTAACAATTTGTCAGGAGCCGAGACCAAAATTCAGCCATTCCCCATCTCAGCCCAGAAAGCAGGTAGAACAAGTTTTGTGGTGCCTTTCAGCTGCCTACCGGGGTAGTGTAAAAACTACTAACAGAACTCCTTTCTGGCACCTTCCCTGGTGGAGTTGTGCATGGGGTGTGTTTGGAACATTTTGTCACCAGCCGAGTCCAAAATTCAGTGATTCCCCATCTCAGCCCAGAAAGCAGGTAGAACAAGTTTTGTGGTGCCTTTCAGCTGTCTACTGGGGTAGTGTAAAAAGTACCAGTAGAACTCGTTTCTGGCACCTTCCCCGGTGGAGCTGTGCATGGGGTGTGTTTGGAACATTTTGTCACCAGCCGAGACCAAAATTCAGCGATTCCCCATCTCAGCCCAGAAAGCAGGTAGAACAAGTTTTGTGGTGCCTTTCAGCTGCCTACCGGGGTAGTGTAAAAACTACCAAGAGAACTCGTTTCTGGCACCTTCCCCGGTGGAGTTGTGCATGGGGTGTGTTTGGAACATTTTGTCTCCAGCTGAGACCAAAATTCAGCCATTCCCCATCTCAGCCCAGAAAGCAGGTAGAACAAGTTTTGTGGTGCCTTTCAGCTGCCTACCGGGGTAGTGTAAAAACTACCAAGAGAACTCGTTAATGGCACCTTCCCCGGTGGAGTTGTGCATGGGGTGTGTTTGGAACATTTTGTCTCCAGCTGAGACCAAAATTCAGCCATTCCCCATCTCAGCCCAGAAAGCAGGTAGAACAAGTTTTGTGGTGCCTTTCAGCTGCCTACCGGGGTAGTGTAAAAAGTACCAGTAGAACTCCTTTCTGGCACTTTCCCCGGTGGAGTTGTGCATGGGGTGTGTTTGGAGCATTTTGTCACCAGCCGACTCTAAAATTCATCGTTTCCCCATCTCAGCCCAGAAAGCAGGTAGAACAAGTTTTGTGGTGCCTTTCAGCTGCCTACCGGGGTAGTGTAAAAACTACCAAGAGAACTCGTTAATGGCACCTTCCCCGGTGGAGTTGTGCATGGGGTGTGTTTGGAACATTTTGTCTCCAGCTGAGACCAAAATTCAGCCATTCCCCATCTCAGCCCAGAAAGCAGGTAGAACAAGTTTTGTGGTGCCTTTCAGCTGCCTACCGGGGTAGTGTAAAAAGTACCAGTAGAACTCCTTTCTGGCACTTTCCCCGGTGGAGTTGTGCATGGGGTGTGTTTGGAGCATTTTGTCACCAGCCGACTCTAAAATTCATCGTTTCCCCATCTCAGCCCAGAAAGCAGGTAGAACAAGTTTTGTGGTGCCTTTCAGCTGCCTACCGGGGTAGTGTAAAAACTACCAAGAGAAGTCGTTTCTGGCACCTTCCGCAGTGGAGTTGTGCATGGGGTGTGTTTGGAACATTTTGTCAGGAGCCGAGACCAAAATTCAGCGATTCCCCATCTCAGCCCAGAAAGCAGGTAGAACATCTTTTGTGGTGCCTTTCAGCTGCCTACCGGGGTAGTGTAAAAACTACTAACAGAACTCCTTTCTGGCACTTTCCCTGGTGGAGTTGTGCATGGGGTGTGTTTGGAACATTTTGTCACCAGCCGAGACCAAAATTCAGCGATTCCCCATCTCAGCCCAGAAAGCAGGTAGAACAAGTTTTGTGGAGCCTTTCAGCTGTCTACCGGGGTAGTGTAAAAAGTACCAGTAGAACTCGTTAATGGCACTTTCCCCGGTGGAGTTGTGCATGGGGTGTGTTTGTAAAAATTTGTCACCAGCCGAGACCAAAATTCAGCCATTCCCCATCTCAGCCCAGAAAGCAGGTAGAACAAGTTTTGTGGTGCCTTTCAGCTGCCTACCGGGGTAGTGTAAAAAGTACCAGTAGAACTCGTTTCTGGCACTTTCCCCGGTGGAGTTGTGCATGGGGTGTGTTTGGAGCATTTTGTCACCAGCCGACTCTAAAATTCATCGTTTCCCCATCTCAGCCCAGAAAGCAGGTAGAACAAGTTTTGTGGTGCCTTTCAGCTGCCTACCGGGGTAGTGTAAAAACTACCAAGAGAAGTCGTTTCTGGCACCTTCCGCAGTGGAGTTGTGCATGGGGTGTGTTTGGAACATTTTGTCAGGAGCCGAGACCAAAATTCAGCGATTCCCCATCTCAGCCCAGAAAGCAGGTAGAACAAGTTTTGTGGTGCCTTTCAGCTGTCTACTGGGGTAGTGTAAAAAGTACCAGTAGAACTCGTTTCTGGCACTTTACCGGGTGGAGCTGTGCATGGCGTGTGTTTGGAACATTTTGTCACCAGCCGAGACCAAAATTCAGCCATTCCCCATCTCAGCCCAGAAAGCAGGTAGAACAAGTTTTGTGGTGCCTTTCAGCTGCCTACCGGGGTAGTGTAAAAACTACCAAAATAACTCGTTTCTGGCACCTTCCCCCAGTGGAGTTGTGCATGGGGTGTGTTTGGAACATTTTGTCAGGAGCCGAGACCAAAATTCAGCCATTCCCCATCTCAGCCCAGAAAGCAGGTAGAACAAGTTTTGTGGTGCCTTTCAGCTGCCTACCGGGGTAGTGTAAAAACTACCAACAGAACTCCTTTCTGGCACCTTCCACGGTGGAGTTGTGCATGGGGTGTGTTTGGAACATTTTGTCAGGAGCCGAGACCAAAATTCAGCGATTCCCCATCTCAGCCCAGAAAGCAGGAAGAACAAGTTTTGTGGTGCCTTTCAGGTGCCTACCGGGGTAGTGTAAAAACTACTAACAGAACTCCTTTCTGGCACCTTCCCTGGTGGAGTTGTGCATGGGGTGTGTTTGGAACATTTTGTCACCAGCCGAGACCAAAATTCAGCCATTCCCCATCTCAGCCCAGAAAGCAGGTAGAACAAGTTTTGTGGAGCCTTTCAGCTGTCTACCGGGGTAGTGTAAAAAGTACCAGTAGAACTCGTTAATGGCACTTTCCCCGGTGGAGTTGTGCATGCGGTGTGTTTGTAACAATTTGTCACCAGCCGAGACAAAAATTCAGCCATTCCCCATCTCAGCCCAGAAAGCAGGTAGAACAAGTTTTGTGGTGCCTTTCAGCTGCCTACCGGGGTAGTGTAAATAGTACCAGTAGAACTCGTTTCTGGCACCTTCCCCGGTGGAGTTGTGCATGGGGTGTGTTTGTAACAATTTGTCAGGAGCCGAGACCAAAATTCAGCCATTCCCCATCTCAGCCCAGAAAGCAGGTAGAACAAGTTTTGTGGTGCCTTTCAGCTGCCTACCGGGGTAGTGTAAAAACTACTAACAGAACTCCTTTCTGGCACCTTCCCTGGTGGAGTTGTGCATGGGGTGTGTTTGGAACATTTTGTCACCAGCCGAGTCCAAAATTCAGTGATTCCCCATCTCAGCCCAGAAAGCAGGTAGAACAAGTTTTGTGGTGCCTTTCAGCTGTCTACTGGGGTAGTGTAAAAAGTACCAGTAGAACTCGTTTCTGGCACCTTCCCCGGTGGAGCTGTGCATGGGGTGTGTTTGGAACATTTTGTCACCAGCCGAGACCAAAATTCAGCGATTCCCCATCTCAGCCCAGAAAGCAGGTAGAACAAGTTTTGTGGTGCCTTTCAGCTGCCTACCGGGGTAGTGTAAAAACTACCAAGAGAACTCGTTTCTGGCACTTTCCCCGGTGGAGTTGTGCATGGGGTGTGTTTGGAACATTTTGTCTCCAGCTGAGACCAAAATTCAGCCATTCCCCATCTCAGCCCAGAAAGCAGGTAGAACAAGTTTTGTGGTGCCTTTCAGCTGCCTACCGGGGTAGTGTAAAAAACTACCAAGAGAACTCGTTAATGGCACCTTCCCCGGTGGAGTTGTGCATGGGGTGTGTTTGGAACATTTTGTCTCCAGCTGAGACCAAAATTCAGCCATTCCCCATCTCAGCCCAGAAAGCAGGTAGAACAAGTTTTGTGGTGCCTTTCAGCTGCCTACCGGGGTAGTGTAAAAAGTACCAGTAGAACTCCTTTCTGGCACTTTCCCCGGTGGAGTTGTGCATGGGGTGTGTTTGGAGCATTTTGTCACCAGCCGACTCTAAAATTCATCGTTTCCCCATCTCAGCCCAGAAAGCAGGTAGAACAAGTTTTGTGGTGCCTTTCAGCTGCCTACCGGGGTAGTGTAAAAACTACCAAGAGAAGTCGTTTCTGGCACCTTCCGCAGTGGAGTTGTGCATGGGGTGTGTTTGGAACATTTTGTCAGGAGCCGAGACCAAAATTCAGCGATTCCCCATCTCAGCCCAGAAAGCAGGTAGAACATCTTTTGTGGTGCCTTTCAGCTGCCTACCGGGGTAGTGTAAAAACTACTAACAGAACTCCTTTCTGGCACTTTCCCTGGTGGAGTTGTGCATGGGGTGTGTTTGGAACATTTTGTCACCAGCCGAGACCAAAATTCAGCGATTCCCCATCTCAGCCCAGAAAGCAGGTAGAACATCTTTTGTGGTGCCTTTCAGCTGCCTACCGGGGTAGTGTAAAAAGTACCAGTAGAACTCGTTTCTGGCACCTTCCACGGTGGAGTTGTGCATGGGGTGTGTTTGGAACATTTTGTCACCAGCCGAGACCAAAATTCAGCGATTCCCCATCTCAGCCCAGAAAGCAGGTAGAACAAGTTTTGTGGTGCCTTTCAGCTGCCTACCGGGGTAGTGTAAAAAGTACCAGTAGAACTCGTTTCTGGCACTTTCCCCGGTGGAGTTGTGCATGGGGTGTGTTTGGAGCATTTTGTCACCAGCCGACTCTAAAATTCATCGTTTCCCCATCTCAGCCCAGAAAGCAGGTAGAACAAGTTTTGTGGTGCCTTTCAGCTGCCTACCGGGGTAGTGTAAAAACTACCAAGAGAAGTCGTTTCTGGCACCTTCCGCAGTGGAGTTGTGCATGGGGTGTGTTTGGAACATTTTGTCAGGAGCCGAGACCAAAATTCAGCGATTCCCCATCTCAGCCCAGAAAGCAGGTAGAACAAGTTTTGTGGTGCCTTTCAGCTGTCTACTGGGGTAGTGTAAAAAGTACCAGTAGAACTCGTTTCTGGCACTTTACCGGGTGGAGCTGTGCATGGCGTGTGTTTGGAACATTTTGTCACCAGCCGAGACCAAAATTCAGCCATTCCCCATCTCAGCCCAGAAAGCAGGTAGAACAAGTTTTGTGGTGCCTTTCAGCTGCCTACCGGGGTAGTGTAAAAACTACCAAAATAACTCGTTTCTGGCACCTTCCCCCAGTGGAGTTGTGCATGGGGTGTGTTTGGAACATTTTGTCAGGAGCCGAGACCAAAATTCAGCGATTCCCCATCTCAGCCCAGAAAGCAGGTAGAACAAGTTTTGTGGTGCCTTTCAGGTGCCTACCGGGGTAGTGTAAAAACTACTAACAGAACTCCTTTCTGGCACCTTCCCTGGTGGAGTTGTGCATGGGGTGTGTTTGGAACATTTTGTCACCAGCCGAGACCAAAATTCAGCCATTCCCCATCTCAGCCCAGAAAGCAGGTAGAACAAGTTTTGTGGAGCCTTTCAGCTGTCTACCGGGGTAGTGTAAAAAGTACCAGTAGAACTCGTTAATGGCACTTTCCCCGGTGGAGTTGTGCATGTGGTGTGTTTGGAACAATTTGTCACCAGCCGAGACCAAAATTCAGCGATTCCCCATCTCAGCCCAGAAAGCAGGTAGAACAAGTTTTGTGGTGCCTTTCAGCTGCCTACCGGGGTAGTGTAAATAGTACCAGTAGAACTCGTTTCTGGCACCTTCCCCGGTGGAGTTGTGCATGGGGTGTGTTTGGAACAATTTGTCAGGAGCCGAGACCAAAATTCAGCCATTCCCCATCTCAGCCCAGAAAGCAGGTAGAACAAGTTTTGTGGTGCCTTTCAGCTGCCTACCGGGGTAGTGTAAAAACTACTAACAGAACTCCTTTCTGGCACCTTCCCTGGTGGAGTTGTGCATGGGGTGTGTTTGGAACATTTTGTCACCAGCCGAGTCCAAAATTCAGTGATTCCCCATCTCAGCCCAGAAAGCAGGTAGAACAAGTTTTGTGGTGCCTTTCAGCTGTCTACTGGGGTAGTGTAAAAAGTACCAGTAGAACTCGTTCCTGGCACCTTCCCCGGTGGAGTTGTGCATGGGGTGTGTTTGGAACATTTTGTCTCCAGCTGAGACCAAAATTCAGCCATTCCCCATCTCAGCCCAGAAAGCAGGTAGAACAAGTTTTGTGGTGCCTTTCAGCTGCCTACCGGGGTAGTGTAAAAACTACCAAGAGAACTCGTTAATGGCACCTTCCCCGGTGGAGTTGTGCATGGGGTGTGTTTGGAACATTTTGTCAGGAGCCGAGACCAAAATTCAGCCATTCCCCATCTCAGCCCGGAAAGCAGGTAGAACAAGTTTTGTGGTGCCTTTCAGCTGTCTACCGGGGGTAGTGTAAAAAGTACCAACAGAACTCGTTTCTGGCACCTTCCGCAGTGGAGTTGTGCATGGGGTGTGTTTGGAACATTTTGTCACCAGCCGAGACCAAAATTCAGAGATTCCCCATCTCAGCCCAGAAAGCAGGTAGAACATCTTTTGTGGTGCCTTTCAGCTGCCTACCGGGGTAGTGTAAAAACTACTAAGAGAACTCCTTTCTGGCACCTTCCACGGTGGAGTTGTGCATGGGGTGTGTTTGGAACATTTTGTCACCAGCCGAGACCAAAATTCAGCGATTCCCCATCTCAGCCCAGAAAGCAGGTAGAACAAGTTTTGTGGTGCCTTTCAGCTGTCTACTGGGGTAGTGTAAAAAGTACCAGTAGAACTCGTTTCTGGCACTTTCCCCGGTGGAGTTGTGCATGGGGTGTGTTTGGAACATTTTGTCAGGAGCCGAGACCAAAATTCAGCGATTCCCCATCTCAGCCCAGAAAGCAGGTAGAACAAGTTTTGTGGTGCCTTTCAGGTGCCTACCGGGGTAGTGTAAAAACTACTAACAGAACTCCTTTCTGGCACCTTCCCCGGTGGAGTTGTGCATGCGGTGTGTTTGTAACAATTTGTCACCAGCCGAGACCAAAATTCAGCGATTCCCCATCTCAGCCCAGAAAGCAGGTAGAACAAGTTTTGTGGTGCCTTTCAGCTGCCTACCGGGGTAGTGTAAATAGTACCAGTAGAACTCGTTTCTGGCACCTTCCCCGGTGGAGTTGTGCATGGGGTGTGTTTGGAACAATTTGTCAGGAGCCGAGACCAAAATTAAGCCATTCCCCATCTCAGCCCAGAAAGCAGGTAGAACAAGTTTTGTGGTGCCTTTCAGGTGCCTACCGGGGTAGTGTAAAAACTACCAAGAGAACTCGTTTCTGGCACCTTCCCTGGTGGAGTTGTGCATGGGGTGTGTTTGTAACATTTTGTCACCAGCCGAGACCAAAATTCAGCGATTCCCCATCTCAGCCCAGAAAGCAGGTAGAACATCTTTTGTGGTGCCTTTCAGCTGCCTACCGGGGTAGTGTAAAAACTACTAACAGAACTCCTTTCTGGCACCTTCCCTGGTGGAGTTGTGCATGGGGTGTGTTTGGAACATTTTGTCACCAGCCGAGACCAAAATTCAGCCATTCCCCATCTCAGCCCAGAAAGCAGGTAGAACAAGTTTTGTGGTGCCTTTCAGCTGCCTACCGGGGTAGTGTAAAAACTACCAACAGAACTCCTTTCTGGCACCTTCCCCGGTGGAGTTGTGCATGGGGTGTGTTTGGAGCATTTTGTCACCAGCCGACTCTAAAATTCATCGTTTCCCCATCTCAGCCCAGAAAGCAGGTAGAACAAGTTTTGTGGTGCCTTTCAGCTGCCTACCGGGGGTAGTGTAAAAACTACCAAGAGAAGTCGTTTCTGGCACCTTCCGCAGTGGAGTTGTGCATGGGGTGTGTTTGGAACATTTTGTCAGGAGCCGAGACCAAAATTCAGCGATTCCCCATCTCAGCCCAGAAAGCAGGTAGAACAAGTTTTGTGGTGCCTTTCAGCTGTCTACTGGGGTAGTGTAAAAAGTACCAGTAGAACTCGTTTCTGGCACTTTACCGGGTGGAGCTGTGCATGGGGTGTGTTTGGAACATTTTGTCACCAGCCGAGACCAAAATTCAGCGATTCCCCATCTCAGCCCAGAAAGCAGGTAGAACAAGTTTTGTGGTGCCTTTCAGCTGTCTACCGGGGTAGTGTAAAAAGTACCAGTAGAACTCGTTAATGGCACTTTCCCCGGTGGAGTTGTGCATGGGGTGTGTTTGTAACAATTTGTCACCAGCCGAGACCAAAATTCAGCCATTCCCCATCTCAGCCCAGAAAGCAGGTAGAACAAGTTTTGTGGTGCCTTTCAGCTGCCTACCGGGGTAGTGTAAAAAGTACCAGTAGAACTCGTTTCTGGCACTTTCCCCGGTGGAGTTGTGCATGGGGTGTGTTTGGAACATTTTGTCAGGAGCCGAGACCAAAATTCAGCCATTCCCCATCTCAGCCCAGAAAGCAGGTAGAACAAGTTTTGTGGTGCCTTTCAGCTGCCTACCGGGGTAGTGTAAAAACTACCAACAGAACTCCTTTCTGGCACCTTCCACGGTGGAGTTGTGCATGGGGTGTGTTTGGAACATTTTGTCAGGAGCCGAGACCAAAATTCAGCGATTCCCCATCTCAGCCCAGAAAGCAGGAAGAACAAGTTTTGTGGTGCCTTTCAGGTGCCTACCGGAGTAGTGTAAAAACTACTAACAGAACTCCTTTCTGGCACCTTCCCTGGTGGAGTTGTGCATGGGGTGTGTTTGGAACATTTTGTCACCAGCCGAGACCAAAATTCAGCCATTCCCCATCTCAGCCCAGAAAGCAGGTAGAACAAGTTTTGTGGAGCCTTTCAGCTGTCTACCGGGGTAGTGTAAAAAAGTACCAGTAGAACTCGTTAATGGCACTTTCCCCGGTGGAGTTGTGCATGCGGTGTGTTTGTAACAATTTGTCACCAGCCGAGACAAAAATTCAGCCATTCCCCATCTCAGCCCAGAAAGCAGGTAGAACAAGTTTTGTGGTGCCTTTCAGCTGCCTACCGGGGTAGTGTAAATAGTACCAGTAGAACTCGTTTCTGGCACCTTCCCCGGTGGAGTTGTGCATGGGGGTGTGTTTGTAACAATTTGTCAGGAGCCGAGACCAAAATTCAGCCATTCCCCATCTCAGCCCAGAAAGCAGGTAGAACAAGTTTTGTGGTGCCTTTCAGGTGCCTACCGGGGTAGTGTAAAAACTACTAACAGAACTCCTTTCTGGCACCTTCCCTGGTGGAGTTGTGCATGGGGTGTGTTTGGAACATTTTGTCACCAGCCGAGTCCAAAATTCAGTGATTCCCCATCTCAGCCCAGAAAGCAGGTAGAACAAGTTTTGTGGTGCCTTTCAGCTGTCTACTGGGGTAGTGTAAAAAGTACCAGTAGAACTCGTTTCTGGCACCTTCCCCGGTGGAGCTGTGCATGGGGTGTGTTTGGAACATTTTGTCACCAGCCGAGACCAAAATTCAGCGATTCCCCATCTCAGCCCAGAAAGCAGGTAGAACAAGTTTTGTGGTGCCTTTCAGCTGCCTACCGGGGTAGTGTAAAAACTACCAAGAGAACTCGTTTCTGGCACCTTCCCCGGTGGAGTTGTGCATGGGGTGTGTTTGGAACATTTTGTCTCCAGCTGAGACCAAAATTCAGCCATTCCCCATCTCAGCCCAGAAAGCAGGTAGAACAAGTTTTGTGGTGCCTTTCAGCTGCCTACCGGGGTAGTGTAAAAACTACCAAGAGAACTCGTTAATGGCACCTTCCCCGGTGGAGTTGTGCATGGGGTGTGTTTGGAACATTTTGTCTCCAGCTGAGACCAAAATTCAGCCATTCCCCATCTCAGCCCAGAAAGCAGGTAGAACAAGTTTTGTGGTGCCTTTCAGCTGCCTACCGGGGTAGTGTAAAAAGTACCAGTAGAACTCCTTTCTGGCACTTTCCCCCGGTGGAGTTGTGCATGGGGTGTGTTTGGAGCATTTTGTCACCAGCCGACTCTAAAATTCATCGTTTCCCCATCTCAGCCCAGAAAGCAGGTAGAACAAGTTTTGTGGTGCCTTTCAGCTGCCTACCGGGGTAGTGTAAAAACTACCAAGAGAAGTCGTTTCTGGCACCTTCCGCAGTGGAGTTGTGCATGGGGTGTGTTTGGAACATTTTGTCAGGAGCCGAGACCAAAATTCAGCGATTCCCCATCTCAGCCCAGAAAAAAGGTAGAACAAGTTTTGTGGTGCCTTTCAGCTGTCTACTGGGGTAGTGTAAAAAGTACCAGTAGAACTCGTTTCTGGCAGTTTACCGGGTGGAGCTGTGCATGGCGTGTGTTTGGAACATTTTGTCACCAGCCGAGACCAAAATTCAGCGATTCCCCATCTCAGCCCAGAAAGCAGGTAGAACAAGTTTTGTGGAGCCTTTCAGCTGTCTACCGGGGTAGTGTAAAAAGTACCAGTAGAACTCGTTAATGGCACTTTCCCCGGTGGAGTTGTGCATGGGGTGTGTTTGTAACAATTTGTCACCAGCCGAGACCAAAATTCAGCCATTCCCCATCTCAGCCCAGAAAGCAGGTAGAACAAGTTTTGTGGTGCCTTTCAGCTGCCTACCGGGGTAGTGTAAAAAGTACCAGTAGAACTCGTTAATGGCACTTTCCCCGGTGGAGTTGTGCATGGGGTGTGTTTGGAGCATTTTGTCACCAGCCGACTCTAAAATTCATCGTTTCCCCATCTCAGCCCAGAAAGCAGGTAGAACAAGTTTTGTGGTGCCTTTCAGCTGCCTACCGGGGTAGTGTAAAAACTACCAAGAGAAGTCGTTTCTGGCACCTTCCGCAGTGGAGTTGTGCATGGGGTGTGTTTGGAACATTTTGTCAGGAGCCGAGACCAAAATTCAGCGATTCCCCATCTCAGCCCAGAAAGCAGGTAGAACAAGTTTTGTGGTGCCTTTCAGCTGTCTACTGGGGTAGTGTAAAAAGTACCAGTAGAACTCGTTTCTGGCACTTTACCGGGTGGAGCTGTGCATGGCGTGTGTTTGGAACATTTTGTCACCAGCCGAGACCAAAATTCAGCGATTCCCCATCTCAGCCCAGAAAGCAGGTAGAACAAGTTTTGTGGAGCCTTTCAGCTGTCTACCGGGGGTAGTGTAAAAAGTACCAGTAGAACTCGTTTCTGGCACCTTCCGATGTGGAGTTGTGCATGGGGTGTGTTTGTAACAATTTGTCACCAGCCGAGACCAAAATTCAGCCATTCCCCATCTCAGCCCAGAAAGCAGGTAGAACAAGTTTTGTGGTGCCTTTCAGCTGCCTACCGGGGTAGTGTAAAAAGTACCAGTAGAACTCGTTTCTGGCACTTTCCCCGGTGGAGTTGTGCATGGGGGTGTGTTTGGAACATTTTGTCAGGAGCCGAGACCAAAATTCAGCCATTCCCCATCTCAGCCCAGAAAGCAGGTAGAACAAGTTTTGTGGTGCCTTTCAGCTGCCTACCGGGGTAGTGTAAAAAACTACCAACAGAACTCCTTTCTGGCACCTTCCACGGTGGAGTTGTGCATGGGGTGTGTTTGGAACATTTTGTCAGGAGCCGAGACCAAAATTCAGCGATTCCCCATCTCAGATCAGAAAGCAGGTAGAACAAGTTTTGTGGTGCCTTTCAGGTGCCTACCGGGGTAGTGTAAAAACTACTAAGAGAACTCCTTTCTGGCACCTTCCACGGTGGAGTTGTGCATGGGGTGTGTTTGGAACATTTTGTCACCAGCCGAGACCAAAATTCAGCGATTCCCCATCTCAGCCCAGAAAGCAGGTAGAACAAGTTTTGTGGAGCCTTTCAGCTGTCTACCGGGGTATGTAAAAAGTACCAGTAGAACTCGTTAATGGCACTTTCCCCGGTGGAGTTGTGCATGCGGTGTGTTTGTAACAATTTGTCACCAGCCGAGACCAAAATTCAGCCATTCCCCATCTCAGCCCAGAAAGCAGGTAGAACAAGTTTTGTGGTGCCTTTCAGCTGCCTACCGGGGTAGTGTAAATAGTACCAGTAGAACTCGTTTCTGGCACCTTCCCGGTGGAGTTGTGCATGGGGTGTGTTTGTAACAATTTGTCAGGAGCCGAGACCAAAATTCAGCCATTCCCCATCTCAGCCCAGAAAGCAGGTAGAACAAGTTTTGTGGTGCCTTTCAGCTGCCTACCGGGGTAGTGTAAAAACTACTAACAGAACTCCTTTCTGGCACCTTCCCTGGTGGAGTTGTGCATGGGGTGTGTTTGGAACATTTTGTCACCAGCCGAGTCCAAAATTCAGTGATTCCCCATCTCAGCCCAGAAAGCAGGTAGAACAAGTTTTGTGGTGCCTTTCAGCTGTCTACTGGGGTAGTGTAAAAAAGTACCAGTAGAACTCGTTTCTGGCACCTTCCCCGGTGGGAGCTGTGCATGGGGTGTGTTTGGAACATTTTGTCACCAGCCGAGACCAAAATTCAGCGATTCCCCATCTCAGCCCAGAAAGCAGGTAGAACAAGTTTTGTGGTGCCTTTCAGCTGCCTACCGGGGGTAGTGTAAAAACTACCAAGAGAACTCGTTTCTGGCACCTTCCCCGGTGGAGTTGTGCATGGGGTGTGTTTGGAACATTTTGTCTCCAGCTGAGACAAAATTCAGCCATTCCCCATCTCAGCCCAGAAAGCAGGTAGAACAAGTTTTGTGTGCCTTTCAGCTGCCTACCGGGGTAGTGTAAAAACTACCAAGAGAAACTCGTTAATGGCACCTTCCCCGGTGGAGTTGTGCATGGGGGTGTGTTTGGAACATTTTGTCTCCAGCTGAGACCAAAATTCAGCCCTTCCCCATCTCAGCCCAGAAAGCAGGTAGAACAAGTTTTGTGGTGCCTTTTCAGCTGCCTACCGGGGTAGTGTAAAAAGTACCAGTTAGAACTCCTTTCTGGCACTTTCCCCGGTGGAGTTGTGCATGGGGTGTGTTTGGAGCATTTTGTCACCAGCCGACTCTAAAATTCATCGTTTCCCCATCTCAGCCCAGAAAGCAGGTAGAACAAGTTTTGTGGTGCCTTTCAGCTGCCTACCGGGGTAGTGTAAAAACTACCAAGAGAAGTCGTTTCTGGCACCTTCCGCAGTGGAGTTGTGCATGGGTGTGTTTGGAACATTTTGTCAGGAGCCGAGACCAAAATTCAGCGATTCCCCATCTCAGCCCAGAGAAAGCAGGTAGAACAAGTTTTGTGGTGCCTTTCAGCTGTCTACTGGGGTAGTGTAAAAAGTACCCAGTAGAACTCGTTTCTGGCACTTTACCGGGTGGAGCTGTGCATGGCGTGTGTTTGGAACATTTTGTCACCAGCCGAGACCAAAATTCAGCGATTCCCCATCTCAGCCCAGAAAGCAGGTAGAACAAGTTTTGTGGAGCCTTTCAGCTGTCTACCGGGGTAGTGTAAAAAGTACCAGTAGAACTCGTTAATGGCACTTTCCCCGGTGGAGTTGTGCATGGGGTGTGTTTGTAACCAATTTGTCACCAGCCGAGACCAAAATTCAGCCATTCCCCATCTCAGCCCAGGAAAGCAGGTAGAAACAAGTTTTGTGGTGCCTTTCAGCTGCCTACCGGGGTAGTGTAAAAAGTACAAGTAGAACTCGTTAATGGCACTTTCCCCGGTGGAGTTGTGCATGGGGTTGTGTTTGGAGCATTTTGTCACCAGCCGACTCTAAAATTCATCGTTTCCCCATCTCAGCCCAGAAAGCAGGTAGAACAAGTTTTGTGGTGCCTTTCAGGTGCCTACCGGTGGTAGTGTAAAAACTACCAAGAGAAGTCGTTTCTGGCACCTTCCGCAGTGGAGTTGTGCATGGGGTGTGTTTGGAACATTTGTCAGGAAGCCGAGACCAAAATTCAGCGATTCCCCATCTCAGCCCAGAAAGCAGGTAGAACAAGTTTTGTGGTGCCTTTCAGCTGTCTACTGGGGTAGTGTAAAAAGTACCAGTAGAACTCGTTTCTGGCACTTTACCGGGTGGAGCTGTGCATGGCGTGTGTTTGGAACATTTTGTCACCAGCCGAGACCAAAATTCAGCGATTCCCCATCTCAGCCCAGAAAGCAGGTAGAACAAGTTTTGTGGAGCCTTTCAGCTGTCTACCGGGGTAGTGTAAAAAGTACCAGTAGAACTCGTTAATGGCACTTTCCCCGGTTGGAGTTGTGCATGGGGTGTGTTTTGTAACAATTTGTCACCAGCCGAGACCAAAATTCAGCCATTCCCATCTCAGCCCAGAAAGCAGGTAGAACAAGTTTTGTGGTGCCTTTCAGCTGCCTACCGGGGTAGTGTAAAAAGTACCAGTAGAACTCGTTTCTGGCACTTTCCCGGTGGAGTTGTGCATGGGGTGTGTTTGGAACATTTTGTCAGGAGCCGAGACCAAAATTCAGCCATTCCCCATCTCAGCCCAGAAAGCAGGGTAGAACAAGTTTTGTGGTGCCTTTCAGCTGCCTACCGGGGTAGTGTAAAAACTACCAACAGAACTCCTTTCTGGCACCTTCCACGGTGGAGTTGTGCATGGGTGTGTGTTTGGAACATTTTGGTCAGGAGCCGAGACCAAAATTCAGCGATTCCCCATCTCAGATCAGAAAGCAGGTAGAACAAGTTTTGTGGTGCCTTTCAGGTGCCTACCGGGTAGTGTAAAAACTACTAAGAGAACTCCTTTCTGGCACCTTCCACGGTGGAGTTGTGCATGGGGTGTGTTTGGAACATTTTGTCACCAGCCGAGACCAAAATTCAGCGATTCCCCATCTCAGCCCAGAAAGCAGGTAGAACAAGTTTTGTGGAGCCTTTCAGCTGTCTACCGGGGTAGTGTAAAACAGTACCAGTAGAACTCGTTAATGGCACTTTCCCCGGTGGAGTTGTGCATGCGGTGTGTTTGTAACAATTTGTCACCAGCCGAGACCAAAATTCAGCCATTCCCCATCTCAGCCCAGAAAGCAGGTAGAACAAGTTTTGTGGTGCCTTTCAGCTGCCTACCGGGGGTAGTGTAAATAGTACCAGTAGAACTCGTTTCTGGCACCTTCCCCGGTGGAGTTGTGCATGGGGTGTGTTTGTAACAATTTGTCAGGAGCCGAGACCAAAATTCAGCCATTCCCCATCTCAGCCCAGAAAGCAGGTAGAACAAGTTTTGTGGTGCCTTTCAGCTGCCTACCGGGGTAGTGTAAAAACTACTAACAGAACTCCTTTCTGGCACCTTCCCTGGTGGAGTTGTGCATGGGGTGTGTTTGGAACATTTTGTCACCAGCCGAGTCCAAAATTCAGTGATTCCCCATCTCAGCCCAGAAAGCAGGTAGAACAAGTTTTGTGGTGCCTTTCAGCTGTCTACTGGGGTAGTGTAAAAAGTACCAGTAGAACTCGTTTCTGGCACCTTCCCCGGTGGAGCTGTGCATGGGGTGTGTTTGGAACATTTTGTCACCAGCCGAGACCAAAATTCAGCGATTCCCCATCTCAGCCCAGAAAGCAGGTAGAACAAGTTTTGTGGTGCCTTTCAGCTGCCTACCGGGGTAGTGTAAAAACTACCAAGAGAACTCGTTTCTGGCACCTTCCCCGGTGGAGTTGTGCATGGGGTGTGTTTGGAACATTTTGTCTCCAGCTGAGACCAAAATTCAGCCATTCCCCATCTCAGCCCAGAAAGCAGGTAGAACAAGTTTTGTGGTGCCTTTCAGCTGCCTACCGGGGTAGTGTAAAAACTACCAACAGAACTCCTTTCTGGCACCTTCCCCGGTGGAGTTGTGCATGGGGTGTGTTTGGAACATTTTGTCTCCAGCTGAGACCAAAATTCAGCGATTCCCCATCTCAGCCCAGAAAGCAGGTAGAACAAGTTTTGTGGTGCCTTTCAGCTGTCTACCGGGGTAGTGTAAAAACTACCAAGAGAACTCGTTTCTGGCACCTTCCGCAGTGGAGTTGTGCATGGGGTGTGTTTGGAACATTTTGTCAGCAGCCGAGACCAAAATTCAGAGATTCCCCATCTCAGCCCAGAAAGCAGGTAGAACATCTTTTGTGGTGCCTTTCAGCTGCCTACCGGGGGTAGTGTAAAAACTACTAACAAAACTCCTTTCTGGCACCTTCCCTGGTGGAGTTGTGCATGGGGTGTGTTTGGAACATTTTGTCAGGAGCCGAGACCAAAATTCAGCCATTCCCCATCTCAGCCCAGAAAGCAGGTAGAACAAGTTTTGTGGTGCCTTTCAGCTGCCTACCGGGGTAGTGTAAAAAGTACCAGTAGAACTCCTTTCTGGCACTTTCCCCGGTGGAGTTGTGCATGGGGTGTGTTTGTAACAATTTGTCACCAGCCGAGACCAAAATTCAGCCATTCCCCATCTCAGCCCAGAAAGCAGGTAGAACAAGTTTTGTGGTGCCTTTCAGCTGTCTACAGGGGTAGTGTAAAAAATACCAGTAGAACTCGTTTCTGGCACTTTCCCCGGTGGAATTGTGCATGGGGTGTGTTTGGAACATTTTGTCAGGAGCCGAGACCGAAATTCAGCCATTCCCCATCTCAGCCCAGAAAGCAGGTAGAACAAGTTTTGTGGTGCCTTTCAGCTGCCTACCGGGGTAGTGTAAAAAGTACCAACAGAACTCGTTTCTGGCACTTTCCCCGGTGGAGTTGTGCATGGGGTGTGTTTGGAACATTTTGTCAGGAGCCGAGACCAAAATTCAGCGATTCCCCATCTCAGCCCAGAAAGCAGGTAGAACAAGTTTTGTGGAGCCTTTCAGCTGCCTCCCGGGGTAGTGTAAAAACTACCAACAGAACTCCTTTCTGGCACCTTCCCCGGTGGAGTTGTGCATGGGGTGTGTTTGGAACATTTTGTCAGGAGCCGAGACCAAAATTCAGCGATTCCCCATCTCAGCCCAGAAAGCAGGTAGAACAAGTTTTGTGGTGCCTTTCAGCTGTCTACTGGGGTAGTGTAAAAAGTACCAGTAGAACTCGTTTCTGGCACTTTCCCCGGTGGAGCTGTGCATGGGGTGTGTTTGGAACATTTTGTCACCAGCCGAGACCAAAATTCAGCGATTCTCCATCTCAGCCCAGAAAGCAGGTAGAACAAGTTTTGTGGTGCCTTTCAGCTGCCTACCGGGGTAGTGTAAAAACTACCAAGAGAACTCGTTTCTGGCACCTTCCGCAGTGGAGTTGTGCATGGGGTGTGTTTGTAACATTTTGTCACCAGCCGAGACCAAAATTCAGCCATTCCCCATCTCAGCCCAGAAAGCAGGTAGAACATCTTTTGTGGTGCCTTTCAGCTGCCTACCGGGGTAGTGTAAAAACTACTAACAGAACTCCTTTCTGGCACCTTCCCTGGTGGAGTTGTGCATGGGGTGTGTTTGGAACATTTTGTCACCAGCCGAGACCAAAATTCAGCGATTCCCCATCTCAGCCCAGAAAGCAGGTAGAACAAGTTTTGTGGAGCCTTTCAGCTGTCTACCGGGGTAGTGTAAAAAGTACCAGTAGAACTCGTTAATGGCACTTTCCCCGGTGGAGTTGTGCATGGGGTGTGTTTGTAACAATTTGTCACCAGCCGAGACCAAAATTCAGCCATTCCCCATCTCAGCCCAGAAAGCAGGTAGAACAAGTTTTGTGGTGCCTTTCAGCTGCCTACCGGGGTAGTGTAAAAAGTACCAGTAGAACTCGTTTCTGGCACTTTCCCCGGTGGAGTTGTGCATGGGG
This sequence comes from Falco biarmicus, assembly GCF_023638135.1. NCBI lineage: Eukaryota > Metazoa > Chordata > Aves > Falconiformes > Falconidae > Falco > Falco biarmicus. Next base: position 134,308 of record NW_026611776.1, read on the forward strand.
TCTGTTTGGAACATTTTGTCAGGAGCCGAGACCAAAATTCAGCCATTCCCCATCTCAGCCCAGAAAGCAGGTAGAACAAGTTTTGTGGTGACTTTCAGCTGCCTACCGGGGTAGTGTAAAAACTACCAAGAGAACTCCTTTCTGGCACCTTCCGCGGTGGAGTTGTGCATGGGGTGTGTTTGGAACATTTTGTCACCAGCCGAGACCAAAATTCAGCCATTCCCCATCTCAGCCCAGAAAGCAGGTAGAACATCTTTTGTGGTGCCTTTCAGGTGCCTACCGGGGTAGTGTAAAAACTACTAACAGAACTCCTTTCTGGCACCTTCCCTGGTGGAGTTGTGCATGGGGTGTGTTTGGAACATTTTGTCACCAGCCGAGACCAAAATTCAGCCATTCCCCATCTCAGCCCAGAAAGCAGGTAGAACAAGTTTTGTGGAGCCTTTCAGCTGTCTACCGGGGTAGTGTAAAAAGTACCAGTAGAACTCGTTAATGGCACTTTCCCCGGTGGAGTTGTGCATGTGGTGTGTTTGTAACATTTTGTCAGGAGCCGAGACCAAAATTCAGCCATTCCCCATCTCAGCCCAGAAAGCAGGTAGAACAAGTTTTGTGGTGCCTTTCAGCTGCCTACCGGGGTAGTGTAAAAACTACCAAGAGAACTCGTTTCTGGCACCTTCCCCGGTGGAGTTGTGCATGGGGTGTGTTTGGAACATTTTGTCTCCAGCTGAGACCAAAATTCAGCGATTCCCCATCTCAGCCCAGAAAGCAGGTAGAACATCTTTTGTGGTGCCTTTCAGCTGCCTACCGGGGTAGTGTAAAAACTACTAACAGAACTCCTTTCTGGCACCTTCCCTGGTGGAGTTGTGCATGGGGTGTGTTTGGAACATTTTGTCAGGAGCCGAGACCAAAATTCAGCCATTCCCCATCTCAGCCCAGAAAGCAGGTAGAACAAGTTTTGTGGTGCCTTTCAGCTGCCTACCGGGGTAGTGTAAAAAGTACCAGTAGAACTCGTTTCTGGCACTTTCCCCGGTGGAGTTGTGCATGGGGTGTGTTTGTAACAATTTGTCACCAGCCGAGACCAAAATTCAGCCATTCCCCATCTCAGCCCAGAAAGCAGGTAGAACAAGTTTTGTGGTGCCTTTCAGCTGTCTACAGGGGTAGTGTAAAAAGTACCAGTAGAACTCGTTTCTGGCACTTTCCCCGGTGGAATTGTGCATGGGGTGTGTTTGGAACATTTTGTCAGGAGCCGAGACCGAAATTCAGCCATTCCCCATCTCAGCCCAGAAAGCAGGTAGAACAAGTTTTGTGGTGCCTTTCAGCTGCCTACCGGGGTAGTGTAAAAAGTACCAACAGAACTCGTTTCTGGCACTTTCCCCGGTGGAGTTGTGCATGGGGTGTGTTTGGAACATTTTGTCAGGAGCCGAGACCAAAATTCAGCGATTCCCCATCTCAGCCCAGAAAGCAGGTAGAACAAGTTTTGTGGTGACTTTCAGCTTCCTACCGGGGTAGTGTAAAAACTACCAAGAGAACTCGTTTCTGGCACCTTCCGCAATGGAGTTGTGCATGGGGTGTGTTTGGAACATTTTGTCACCAGCCGAGACCAAAATTCAGCCATTCCCCATCTCAGCCCAGAAAGCAGGTAGAACAAGTTTTGTGGAGCCTTTCAGCTGCCTCCCGGGGTAGTGTAAAAACTACCAACAGAACTCCTTTCTGGCACCTTCCCCGGTGGAGTTGTGCATGGGGTGTGTTTGGAACATTTTGTCAGGAGCCGACACCAAAATTCAGCGATTCCCCATCTCAGCCCAGAAAGCAGGTAGAACAAGTTTTGTGGTGCCTTTCAGCTGTCTACTGGGGTAGTGTAAAAAGTACCAGTAGAACTCGTTTCTGGCACTTTCCCCGGTGGAGCTGTGCATGGGGTGTGTTTGGAACATTTTGTCACCAGCCGAGACCAAAATTCAGCGATTCTCCATCTCAGCCCAGAAAGCAGGTAGAACAAGTTTTGTGGTGCCTTTCAGCTGCCTACCGGGGTAGTGTAAAAACTACCAAGAGAACTCGTTTCTGGCACCTTCCGCAGTGGAGTTGTGCATGGGGTGTGTTTGTAACATTTTGTCACCAGCCGAGACCAAAATTCAGCCATTCCCCATCTCAGCCCAGAAAGCAGGTAGAACAAGTTTTGTGGTGCCTTTCAGCTGCCTACCGGGGTAGTGTAAAAAGTACCAGTAGAACTCGTTTCTGGCACTTTCCCCGGTGGAGTTGTGCATGGGGTCTGTTTGGAACATTTTGTCAGGAGCCGAGACCAAAATTCAGCCATTCCCCATCTCAGCCCAGAAAGCAGGTAGAACAAGTTTTGTGGTGACTTTCAGCTGCCTACCGGGGTAGTGTAAAAACTACCAAGAGAACTCCTTTCTGGCACCTTCCGCGGTGGAGTTGTGCATGGGGTGTGTTTGGAACATTTTGTCACCAGCCGAGACCAAAATTCAGCCATTCCCCATCTCAGCCCAGAAAGCAGGTAGAACAAGTTTTGTGGTGCCTTTCAGCTGCCTACCGGGGTAGTGTAAAAACTACTAACAGAACTCCTTTCTGGCACCTTCCCTGGTGGAGTTGTGCATGGGGTGTGTTTGGAACATTTTGTCACCAGCCGAGACCAAAATTCAGCCATTCCCCATCTCAGCCCAGAAAGCAGGTAGAACAAGTTTTGTGGAGCCTTTCAGCTGTCTACCGGGGTAGTGTAAAAAGTACCAGTAGAACTCGTTAATGGCACTTTCCCCGGTGGAGTTGTGCATGTGGTGTGTTTGTAACATTTTGTCAGGAGCCGAGACCAAAATTCAGCGATTCCCCATCTCAGCCCAGAAAGCAGGTAGAACAAGTTTTGTGGTGCCTTTCAGCTGCCTACCGGGGTAGTGTAAAAACTACCAAGAGAACTCGTTTCTGGCACCTTCCCCGGTGGAGTTGTGCATGGGGTGTGTTTGGAACATTTTGTCTCCAGCTGAGACCAAAATTCAGCGATTCCCCATCTCAGCCCAGAAAGCAGGTAGAACAAGTTTTGTGGTGCCTTTCAGCTGCCTACCGGGGTAGTGTAAAAACTACTAACAGAACTCCTTTCTGGCACCTTCCCTCGTGGAGTTGTGCATGGGGTGTGTTTGGAACATTTTGTCAGGAGCCGAGACCAAAATTCAGCCATTCCCCATCTCAGCCCAGAAAGCAGGTAGAACAAGTTTTGTGGTGCCTTTCAGCTGCCTACCGGGGTAGTGTAAAAACTACCAAGAGAACTCGTTAATGGCACCTTCCCCGGTGGAGTTGTGCATGGGGTGTGTTTGGAACATTTTGTCAGGAGCCGAGACCAAAATTCAGCCATTCCCCATCTCAGCCCGGAAAGCAGGTAGAACAAGTTTTGTGGTGCCTTTCAGCTGTCTACCGGGGTAGTGTAAAAACTACCAAAAGAACTCGTTTCTGGCACCTTCCGCAGTGGAGTTGTGCATGGGGTGTGTTTGGAACATTTTGTCACCAGCCGAGACCAAAATTCAGAGATTCCCCATCTCAGCCCAGAAAGCAGGTAGAACATCTTTTGTGGTGCCTTTCAGCTGCCTACCGGGGTAGTGTAAAAACTACTAACAGAACTCCTTTCTGGCACCTTCCCTGGTGGAGTTGTGCATGGGGTGTGTTTGGAACATTTTGTCAGGAGCCGAGACCAAAATTCAGCCATTCCCCATCTCAGCCCAGAAAGCAGGTAGAACAAGTTTTGTGGTGCCTTTCAGCTGCCTACCGGGGTAGTGTAAAAACTACCAAGAGAACTCGTTTCTGGCACTTTCCCCGGTGGAGTTGTGCATGGGGTGTGTTTGTAACAATTTGTCACCAGCCGAGACCAAAATTCAGCCATTCCCCATCTCAGCCCAGAAAGCAGGTAGAACAAGTTTTGTGGTGCCTTTCAGCTGTCTACAGGGGTAGTGTAAAAAATACCAGTAGAACTCGTTTCTGGCACTTTCCCCGGTGGAATTGTGCATGGGGTGTGTTTGGAACATTTTGTCAGGAGCCGAGACCAAAATTCAGCCATTCCCCATCTCAGCCCAGAAAGCAGGTAGAACAAGTTTTGTGGTGCCTTTCAGCTGCCTACCGGGGTAGTGTAAAAAGTACCAACAGAACTCGTTTCTGGCACTTTCCCCGGTGGAGTTGTGCATGGGGTGTGTTTGGAACATTTTGTCAGGAGCCGAGACCAAAATTCAGCCATTCCCCATCTCAGCCCAGAAAGCAGGTAGAACAAGTTTTGTGGTGACTTTCAGCTTCCTACCGGGGTAGTGTAAAAACTACCAAGAGAACTCGTTTCTGGCACCTTCCGCAATGGAGTTGTGCATGGGGTGTGTTTGGAACATTTTGTCACCAGCCGAGACCAAAATTCAGCCATTCCCCATCTCAGCCCAGAAAGCAGGTAGAACAAGTTTTGTGGAGCCTTTCAGCTGCCTCCCGGGGTAGTGTAAAAAGTACCAGTAGAACTCGTTAATGGCACTTTCCCCGGTGGAGTTGTGCATGCGGTGTGTTTGTAACAATTTGTCACCAGCCGAGACCAAAATTCAGCGATTCCCCATCTCAGCCCAGAAAGCAGGTAGAACAAGTTTTGTGGTGCCTTTCAGCTGCCTACCGGGGTAGTGTAAAAAGTACCAGTAGAACTCCTTTCTGGCACTTTCCCCGGTGGAGTTGTGCATGGGGTGTGTTTGGAACATTTTGTCTCCAGCTGAGACCAAAATTCAGCCATTCCCCATCTCAGCCCAGAAAGCAGGTAGAACAAGTTTTGTGGTGCCTTTCAGCTGCCTACCGGGGTAGTGTAAAAACTACCAAGAGAACTCGTTAATGGCACCTTCCCCGGTGGAGTTGTGCATGGGGTGTGTTTGGAACATTTTGTCAGGAGCCGAGACCAAAATTCAGCCATTCCCCATCTCAGCCCGGAAAGCAGGTAGAACAAGTTTTGTGGTGCCTTTCAGCTGTCTACCGGGGTAGTGTAAAAACTACCAAAAGAACTCGTTTCTGGCACCTTCCGCAGTGGAGTTGTGCATGGGGTGTGTTTGGAACATTTTGTCACCAGCCGAGACCAAAATTCAGAGATTCCCCATCTCAGCCCAGAAAGCAGGTAGAACATCTTTTGTGGTGCCTTTCAGCTGCGTACCGGGGTAGTGTAAAAACTACTAACAGAACTCCTTTCTGGCACCTTCCCTGGTGGAGTTGTGCATGGGGTGTGTTTGGAACATTTTGTCAGGAGCCGAGACCAAAATTCAGCCATTCCCCATCTCAGCCCAGAAAGCAGGTAGAACAAGTTTTGTGGTGCCTTTCAGCTGCCTACCGGGGTAGTGTAAAAAGTACCAGTAGAACTCGTTAATGGCACTTTCCCCGGTGGAGTTGTGCATGGGGTGTGTTTGGAACATTTTGTCAGGAGCCAAGACCAAAATTCAGCCATTCCCCATCTCAGCCCAGAAAGCAGGTAGAACAAGTTTTGTGGTGCCTTTCAGCTGCCTACCGGGGTAGTGTAAAAAGTACCAGTAGAACTCGTTAATGGCACCTTCCCCGGTGGAGTTGTGCATGGGGTGTGTTTGTAACAATTTGTCACCAGCCGAGACCAAAATTCAGCGATTCCCCATCTCAGCCCAGAAAGCAGGTAGAACAAGTTTTGTGGTGCCTTTCAGCTGCCTACCGGGGTAGTGTAAAAAGTACCAACAGAACTCGTTTCTGGCACTTTCCCCGGTGGAGTTGTGCATGGGGTGTGTTTGGAACATTTTGTCAGGAGCCGAGACCAAAATTCAGCGATTCCCCATCTCAGCCCAGAAAGCAGGTAGAACAAGTTTTGTGGTGACTTTCAGCTTCCTACCGGGGTAGTGTAAAAACTACCAAGAGAACTCGTTTCTGGCACCTTCCGCAATGGAGTTGTGCATGGGGTGTGTTTGGAACATTTTGTCACCAGCCGAGACCAAAATTCAGCCATTCCCCATCTCAGCCCAGAAAGCAGGTAGAACAAGTTTTGTGGAGCCTTTCAGCTGCCTCCCGGGGTAGTGTAAAAACTACCAACAGAACTCCTTTCTGGCACCTTCCCCGGTGGAGTTGTGCATGGGGTGTGTTTGGAACATTTTGTCAGGAGCCGAGACCAAAATTCAGCGATTCCCCATCTCAGCCCAGAAAGCAGGTAGAACAACTTTTGTGGTGCCTTTCAGCTGTCTACTGGGGTAGTGTAAAAAGTACCAGTAGAACTCGTTTCTGGCACTTTCCCCGGTGGAGCTGTGCATGGGGTGTGTTTGGAACATTTTGTCACCAGCCGAGACCAAAATTCAGCGATTCTCCATCTCAGCCCAGAAAGCAGGTAGAACAAGTTTTGTGGTGCCTTTCAGCTGCCTACCGGGGTAGTGTAAAAACTACCAACAGAACTCGTTTCTGGCACCTTCCGCAGTGGAGTTGTGCATGGGGTGTGTTTGTAACATTTTGTCACCAGCCGAGACCAAAATTCAGAGATTCCCCATCTCAGCCCAGAAAGCAGGTAGAACATCTTTTGTGGTGCCTTTCAGCTGCCTACCGGGGTAGTGTAAAAACTACTAACAGAACTCCTTTCTGGCACCTTCCCTGGTGGAGTTGTGCATGGGGTGTGTTTGGAACATTTTGTCAGGAGCCGAGACCAAAATTCAGCCATTCCCCATCTCAGCCCAGAAAGCAGGTAGAACAAGTTTTGTGGAGCCTTTCAGCTGTCTACCGGGGTAGTGTAAAAAGTACCAGTAGAACTCGTTAATGGCACTTTCCCCGGTGGAGTTGTGCATGGGGTGTGTTTGTAACAATTTGTCACCAGCCGAGACCAAAATTCAGCCATTCCCCATCTCAGCCCAGAAAGCAGGTAGAACAAGTTTTGTGGTGCCTTTCAGCTGCCTACCGGGGTAGTGTAAAAAGTACCAGTAGAACTCCTTTCTGGCACTTTCCCCGGTGGAGTTGTGCATGGGGTCTGTTTGGAACATTTTGTCAGGAGCCGAGACCAAAATTCAGCGATTCCCCATCTCAGCCCAGAAAGCAGGTAGAACAAGTTTTGTGGTGACTTTCAGCTGCCTACCGGGGTAGTGTAAAAACTACCAAGAGAACTCCTTTCTGGCACCTTCCGCGGTGGAGTTGTGCATGGGGTGTGTTTGGAACATTTTGTCACCAGACGAGACCAAAATTCAGCCATTCCCCATCTCAGCCCAGAAAGCAGGTAGAACATCTTTTGTGGTGCCTTTCAGGTGCCTACCGGGGTAGTGTAAAAACTACTAACAGAACTCCTTTCTGGCACCTTCCCTGGTGGAGTTGTGCATGGGGTGTGTTTGGAACATTTTGTCACCAGCCGAGACCAAAATTCAGTGATTCCCCATCTCAGCCCAGAAAGCAGGTAGAACAAGTTTTGTGGAGCCTTTCAGCTGTCTACCGGGGTAGTGTAAAAAGTACCAGTAGAACTCGTTAATGGCACTTTCCCCGGTGGAGTTGTGCATGTGATGTGTTTGTAACATTTTGTCAGGAGCCGAGACCAAAATTCAGCCATTCCCCATCTCAGCCCAGAAAGCAGGTAGAACAAGTTTTGTGGTGCCTTTCAGCTGCCTACCGGGGTAGTGTAAAAACTACCAAGAGAACTCGTTTCTGGCACCTTCCCCGGTGGAGTTGTGCATGGGGTGTGTTTGGAACATTTTGTCTCCAGCTGAGACCAAAATTCAGCCATTCCCCATCTCAGCCCAGAAAGCAGGTAGAACAAGTTTTGTGGTGCCTTTCAGCTGCCTACCGGGGTAGTGTAAAAACTACTAACAGAACTCCTTTCTGGCACCTTCCCTCGTGGAGTTGTGCATGGGGTGTGTTTGGAACATTTTGTCAGGAGCCGAGACCAAAATTCAGCCATTCCCCATCTCAGCCCAGAAAGCAGGTAGAACAAGTTTTGTGGTGCCTTTCAGCTGCCTACCGGGGTAGTGTAAAAAGTACCAGTAGAACTCGTTTCTGGCACTTTCCCCGGTGGAGTTGTGCATGGGGTGTGTTTGTAACAATTTGTCACCAGCCGAGACCAAAATTCAGCCATTCCCCATCTCAGCCCAGAAAGCAGGTAGAACAAGTTTTGTGGTGCCTTTCAGCTGTCTACCGGGGTAGTGTAAAAAACTACCAAGAGAACTCGTTTCTGGCACTTTCCCCGGTGGAGTTGTGCGTGGGGTGTGTTTGGAACATTTTGTCACCAGCCGAGACCAAAATTCAGCGATTCTCCATCTCAGCCCAGAAAGCAGGTAGAACAAGTTTTGTGGTGCCTTTCAGCTGCCTACCGGGGTAGTGTAAAAACTACCAAGAGAACTCCTTTCTGGCACCTTCCGCAGTGGAGTTGTGCATGGGGTGTGTTTGGAACATTTTGTCAGGAGCCGAGACCAAAATTCAGCGATTCCCCATCTCAGCCCAGAAAGCAGGTAGAACAAGTTTTGTGGTGCCTTTCAGCTGTCTACAGGGGTAGTGTAAAAAATACCAGTAGAACTCGTTTCTGGCACTTTCCCCGGTGGAATTGTGCATGGGGTGTGTTTGGAACATTTTGTCAGGAGCCGAGACCAAAATTCAGCCATTCCCCATCTCAGCCCAGAAAGCAGGTAGAACAAGTTTTGTGGTGACTTTCAGCTTCCTACCGGGGTAGTGTAAAAACTACCAAGAGAACTCGTTTCTGGCACCTTCCGCAATGGAGTTGTGCATGGGGTGTGTTTGGAACATTTTGTCACCAGCCGAGACCAAAATTCAGCCATTCCCCATCTCAGCCCAGAAAGCAGGTAGAACAAGTTTTGTGGAGCCTTTCAGCTGCCTCCCGGGGTAGTGTAAAAACTACCAACAGAACTCCTTTCTGGCACCTTCCCCGGTGGAGTTGTGCATGGGGTGTGTTTGTAACATTTTGTCACCAGCCGAGACCAAAATTCAGAGATTCCCCATCTCAGCCCAGAAAGCAGGTAGAACATCTTTTGTGGTGCCTTTCAGCTGCCTACCGGGGTAGTGTAAAAACTACTAACAGAACTCCTTTCTGGCACCTTCCCTGGTGGAGTTGTGCATGGGGTGTGTTTGGAACATTTTGTCACCAGCCGAGACCAAAATTCAGCCATTCCCCATCTCAGCCCAGAAAGCAGGTAGAACAAGTTTTGTGGAGCCTTTCAGCTGTCTACCGGGGTAGTGTAAAAAGTACCAGTAGAACTCGTTAATGGCACTTTCCCCGGTGGAGTTCTGCATGGGGTGTGTTTGTAACAATTTGTCACCAGCCGAGACCAAAATTCAGCCATTCCCCATCTCAGCCCAGAAAGCAGGTAGAACAAGTTTTGTGGTGCCTTTCAGCTGCCTACCGGGGTAGTGTAAAAAGTACCAGTAGAACTCCTTTCTGGCACTTTCCCCGGTGGAGTTGTGCATGGGGTCTGTTTGGAACATTTTGTCAGGAGCCGAGACCAAAATTCAGCCATTCCCCATCTCAGCCCAGAAAGCAGGTAGAACAAGTTTTGTGGTGACTTTCAGCTGCCTACCGGGGTAGTGTAAAAACTACCAAGAGAACTCCTTTCTGGCACCTTCCCCGGTGGAGTTGTGCATGGGGTGTGTTTGGAACATTTTGTCACCAGCCGAGACCAAAATTCAGCCATTCCCCATCTCAGCCCAGAAAGCAGGTAGAACATCTTTTGTGGTGCCTTTCAGGTGCCTACCGGGGTAGTGTAAAAACTACTAACAGAACTCCTTTCTGGCACCTTCCCTGGTGGAGTTGTGCATGGGGTGTGTTTGGAACATTTTGTCACCAGCCGAGACCAAAATTCAGCCATTCCCCATCTCAGCCCAGAAAGCAGGTAGAACAAGTTTTGTGGTGCCTTTCAGCTGTCTACCGGGGTAGTGTAAAAAGTACCAGTAGAACTCGTTAATGGCACTTTCCCCGGTGGAGTTGTGCATGTGGTGTGTTTGTAACATTTTGTCAGGAGCCGAGACCAAAATTCAGCCATTCCCCATCTCAGCCCAGAAAGCAGGTAGAACAAGTTTTGTGGTGCCTTTCAGCTGCCTACCGGGGGTAGTGTAAAAACTACCAAGAGAACTCGTTTCTGGCACCTTCCCCGGTGGACTTGTGCATGGGGTGTGTTTGGAACACTTTGTCACCAGCCGAGACCAAAATTCAGCCATTCCCCGTCTCAGCCCAGAAAGCAGGTAGAACAAGTTTTGTGGTGCCTTTCAGCTGCCTACCGGGGTAGTGTAAAAACTACCAAGAGAACTCGTTTCTGGCACCTTCCCCGGTGGAGTTGTGCATGGGGTGTGTTTGGAACATTTTGTCTCCAGCTGAGACCAAAATTCAGCCATTCCCCATCTCAGCCCAGAAAGCAGGTAGAACAAGTTTTGTGGTGCCTTTCAGCTGCCTACCGGGGTAGTGTAAAAAGTACCAGTAGAACTCGTTAATGGCACCTTCCCCGGTGGAGTTGTGCATGGGGTGTGTTTGGAACATTTTGTCAGGAGCCGAGACCAAAATTCAGCCATTCCCCATCTCAGCCCAGAAAGCAGGTAGAACAAGTTTTGTGGTGCCTTTCAGCTGTCTACCGGGGTAGTGTAAAAACTACCAAAAGAACTCGTTTCTGGCACCTTCCCCGGTGGGTTGTGCATGGGGTGTGTTTGGAACATTTTGTCACCAGCCGAGACCAAAATTCAGAGATTCCCCATCTCAGCCCAGAAAGCAGGTAGAACATCTTTTGTGGTGCCTTTCAGCTGCCTACCGGGGTAGTGTAAAAACTACTAACAGAACTCCTTTCTGGCACCTTCCCTGGTGGAGTTGTGCATGGGGTGTGTTTGGAACATTTTGTCAGGAGCCGAGACCAAAATTCAGCCATTCCCCATCTCAGCCCAGAAAGCAGGTAGAACAAGTTTTGTGGAGCCTTTCAGCTGTCTACCGGGGTAGTGTAAAAAGTACCAGTAGAACTCGTTAATGGCACTTTCCCCGGTGGAGTTGTGCATGGGGTGTGTTTGTAACAATTTGTCACCAGCCGAGACCAAAATACAGCCATTCCCCATCTCAGCCCAGAAAGCAGGTAGAACAAGTTTTGCGGTGCCTTTCAGCTGCCTACCGGGGTAGTGTAAAAAGTACCAGTAGAACTCGTTTCTGGCACTTTCCCTGGTGGAGTTGTGCATGGGGTGTGTTTGGAACATTTTGTCAGGAGCCGAGTCCAAAATTCAGTGATTCCCCATCTCAGCCCAGAAAGCAGGTAGAACAAGTTTTGTGGTGCCTTTCAGCTGCCTACCGGGGTAGTGTAAAAACTACCAAGAGAACTCGTTTCTGGCACCTTCCGCAGTGGAGTTGTGCATGGGGTGTGTTTGGAACATTTTGTCACCAGCCGAGACCAAAATTCAGAGATTCCCCATCTCAGCCCAGAAAGCAGGTAGAACATCTTTTGTGGTGCCTTTCAGCTGCCTACCGGGGTAGTGTAAAAAGTACCAGTAGAACTCCTTTCTGGCACTTTCCCCGGTGGAGTTGTGCATGGGGTCTGTTTGGAACATTTTATCAGGAGCCGAGACCAAAATTCAGCCATTCCCCATCTCAGCCCAGAAAGCAGGTAGAACAAGTTTTGTGGTGACTTTCAGCTGCCTACCGGGGGTAGTGTAAAAAACTACCAAGAGAACTCCTTTCTGGCACCTTCCCCGGTGGAGTTGTGCATGGGGTGTGTTTGGAACATTTTGTCACCAGCCGAGACCAAAATTCAGCCATTCCCCATCTCAGCCCAGAAAGCAGGTAGAACATCTTTTGTGGTGCCTTTCAGGTGCCTACCGGGGTAGTGTAAAAACTACTAACAGAACTCCTTTCTGGCACCTTCCCTGGTGGAGTTGTGCATGGGGTGTGTTTGGAACATTTTGTCACCAGCCGAGACCAAAATTCAGCCATTCCCCATCTCAGCCCAGAAAGCAGGTAGAACAAGTTTTGTGGAGCCTTTCAGCTGTCTACCGGGGTAGTGTAAAAAGTACCAGTAGAACTCGTTAATGGCACTTTCCCCGGTGGAGTTGTGCATGTGGTGTGTTTGTAACATTTTGTCAGGAGCCGAGACCAAAATTCAGCGATTCCCCATCTCAGCCCAGAAAGCAGGTAGAACAAGTTTTGTGGTGCCTTTCAGCTGCCTACCGGGGTAGTGTAAAAAGTACCAGTAGAACTCGTTTCTGGCACCTTCCCCGGTGGAGTTGTGCATGGGGTGTGTTTGTAACAATTTGTCAGGAGCCGAGACCAAAATTCAGCCATTCCCCGTCTCAGCCCAGAAAGCAGGTAGAACAAGTTTTGTGGTGCCTTTCAGCTGCCTACCGGGGTAGTGTAAAAACTACCAAAAGAACTCGTTTCTGGCACCTTCCCCGGTGGAGTTGTGCATGGGGTGTGTTTGGAACATTTTGTCACCAGCCGAGACCAAAATTCAGCCATTCCCCATCTCAGCCCAGAAAGCAGGTAGAACATCTTTTGTGGTGCCTTTCAGCTGCCTACCGGGGTAGTGTAAAAACTACTAACAGAACTCCTTTCTGGCACCTTCCCTGGTGGAGTTGTGCATGGGGTGTGTTTGGAACATTTTGTCAGGAGCCGAGACCAAAATTCAGCCATTCCCCATCTCAGCCCAGAAAGCAGGTAGAACAAGTTTTGTGGAGCCTTTCAGCTGTCTACCGGGGTAGTGTAAAAAGTACCAGTAGAACTCGTTAATGGCACTTTCCCCGGTGGAGTTGTGCATGGGGTGTGTTTGTAACAATTTGTCACCAGCCGAGACCAAAATTCAGCCATTCCCCATCTCAGCCCAGAAAGCAGGTAGAACAACTTTTGCGGTGCCTTTCAGCTGCCTACCGGGGTAGTGTAAAAAGTACCAGTAGAACTCGTTTCTGGCACTTTCCCTGGTGGAGTTGTGCATGGGGTGTGTTTGGAACATTTTGTCAGGAGCCGAGTCCAAAATTCAGTGATTCCCCATCTCAGCCCAGAAAGCAGGTAGAACAAGTTTTGTGGTGCCTTTCAGCTGTCTACTGGGCTAGTGTAAAAAGTACCAGTAGAACTCGTTTCTGGCACTTTCCCCGGTGGAGCTGTGCATGGGGTGTGTTTGTAACATTTTGTTACCAGCTGAGACCAAAATTCAGCCATTCCCCATCTCAGCCCAGAAAGCAGGTAGAACAAGTTTTGTGGTGCCTTTCAGCTGTCTACCGGGATAGTGTAAAAACTACCAACAGAACTCGTTTCTGGCACCTTCCCCGGTGGAGTTGTGCATGGGGTGTGTTTGGAACATTTTGTCACCAGCCGAGACCAAAATTCAGCGATTCTCCATCTCAGCCCAGAAAGCAGGTAGAACAAGTTTTGTGGTGCCTTTCAGCTGCCTACCGGGGTAGTGTAAAAACTACCAAGAGAACTCGTTTCTGGCACCTTCCGCAGTGGAGTTGTGCATGGGGTGTGTTTGGAACATTTTGTCACCAGCCGAGACCAAAATTCAGAGATTCCCCATCTCAGCCCAGAAAGCAGGTAGAACATCTTTTGTGGTGCCTTTCAGCTGCCTACCGGGGTAGTGTAAAAACTACTAACAGAACTCCTTTCTGGCACCTTCCCTGGTGGAGTTGTGCATGGGGTGTGTTTGGAACATTTTGTCACCAGCCGAGACCAAAATTCAGCCATTCCCCATCTCAGCCCAGAAAGCAGGTAGAACAAGTTTTGTGGAGCCTTTCAGCTGTCTACCGGGGTAGTGTAAAAAGTACCAGTAGAACTCGTTAATGGCACTTTCCCCGGTGGAGTTGTGCATGGGGTGTGTTTGGAACATTTTTGTCACCAGCCGAGACCAAAATTCAGCGATTCCCCATCTCAGCCCAGAAAGCAGGTAGAACAAGTTTTGTGGTGACTTTCAGCTGCCTACCGGGGTAGTGTAAAAAGTACCAGTAGAACTCGTTTCTGGCACTTTCCCTGGTGGAGTTGTGCATGGGGTGTGTTTGGAACATTTTGTCAGGAGCCGAGTCCAAAATTCAGTGATTCCCCATCTCAGCCCAGAAAGCAGGTAGAACAAGTTTTGTGGTGCCTTTCAGCTGTCTACTGGGGTAGTGTAAAAACTACCAACAGAACTCGTTTCTGGCACTTTCCCCCGGTGGAGCTGTGCATGGGGTGTGTTTGTAACATTTTGTTACCAGCTGAGACCAAAATTCAGTGATTCCCCATCTCAGCCCAGAAAGCAGGTAGAACAAGTTTTGTGGAGCCTTTCAGCTGTCTACCGGGGTAGTGTAAAAAGTACCAGTAGAACTCGTTAATGGCACTTTCCCCGGTGGAGTTGTGCATGCGGTGTGTTTGTAACAATTTGTCACCAGCCGAGACCAAAATTCAGCCATTCCCCATCTCAGCCCAGAAAGCAGGTAGAACAAGTTTTGTGGTGCCTTTCAGCTGCCTACCGGGGTAGTGTAAAAAGTACCAGTAGAACTCGTTTCTGGCACCTTCCCCGGTGGAGTTGTGCATGGGGTGTGTTTGTAACAATTTGTCAGGAGCCGAGACCAAAATTCAGCCATTCCCCATCTCAGCCCAGAAAGCAGGTAGAACAAGTTTTGTGGTGCCTTTCAGCTGCCTACCGGGGTAGTGTAAAAAACTACCAAGAGAACTCGTTTCTGGCACCTTCCCCGGTGGAGTTGTGCATGGGGTGTGTTTGGAACATTTTGTCTCCAGCTGAGACCAAAATTCAGCCATTCCCCATGTCAGCCCAGAAAGCAGGTAGAACAAGTTTTGTGGTGCCTTTCAGCTGCCACCGGGGTAGTGTAAAAAGTACCAGTAGAACTCGTTAATGGCACCTTCCCCGGTGGAGTTGTGCATGGGGTGTGTTTGGAACATTTTGTCAGGAGCCGAGACCAAAATTCAGCCATTCCCCATCTCAGCCCAGAAAGCAGGTAGAACAAGTTTTGTGGTGCCTTTCAGCTGTCTACCGGGGTAGTGTAAAAAGTACCAGTAGAACTCGTTAATGGCACCTTCCCCGGTGGAGTTGTGCATGGGGTGTGTTTGTAACAATTTGTCACCAGCCGAGACCAAAATTCAGCATTCCCCATCTCAGCCCAGAAAGCAGGTAGAACAAGTTTTGTGGTGACTTTCAGCTGCCTACCGGGGGTAGTGTAAAAACTACTAACAGAACTCCTTTCTGGCACCTTCCGCGGTGGAGTTGTGCATGGGGTGTGTTTGGAACATTTTGTCACCAGCCGAGACCAAAATTCAGCCATTCCCCATCTCAGCCCAGAAAGCAGGTAGAACATCTTTTGTGGTGCCTTTCAGGTGCCTACCGGGGTAGTGTAAAAACTACCAACAGAACTCGTTTCTGGCACTTTCCCGTGGTGGAGTTGTGCATGGGGTGTGTTTGGAACATTTTGTCACCAGCCGAGACCAAAATTCAGCGATTCTCCATCTCAGCCCAGAAAGCAGGTAGAACAAGTTTTGTGGTGCCTTTCAGCTGCCTACCGGGGTAGTGTAAAAACTACCAAGAGAACTCCTTTCTGGCACCTTCCGCAGTGGAGTTGTGCATGGGGTGTGTTTGGAACATTTTGTCAGGAGCCGAGACCAAAATTCAGAGATTCCCCATCTCAGCCCAGAAAGCAGGTAGAACAAGTTTTGTGGTGCCTTTCAGCTGTCTACAGGGGTAGTGTAAAAAATACCAGTAGAACTCGTTCTGGCACTTTCCCCGGTGGAATTGTGCATGGGGTGTGTTTGGAACATTTTGTCAGGAGCCGAGACCAAAATTCAGCCATTCCCCATCTCAGCCCAGAAAGCAGGTAGAAACAAGTTTTGTGGTGACTTTCAGCTTCCTACCGGGGGTAGTGTAAAAACTACCAAGAGAACTCGTTTCTGGCACTTTCCCCGGTGGAGTTGTGCATGGGGTGTGTTTGGAACATTTTGTCACCAGCGAGACCAAAATTCAGCCATTCCCCATCTCAGCCCAGAAAGCAGGTAGAACAAGTTTTGTGGTGCCTTTCAGCTGCCTACCGGGGTAGTGTAAAAACTACAACAGAACTTCCTTTCTGGCACCTTCCCCGGTGCAGTTGTGCATGGGGTGTGTTTGGAACATTTTGTCAGGAGCCGAGACCAAAATTCAGCGATTCCCCATCTCAGCCCAGAAAGCAGGTAGAACAAGTTTTGTGGTTGCCTTTCAGCTGTCTACCGGGGTAGTGTAAAAACTACTAAGAGAACTCGTTCTGGCACTTTCCCCGGTGGAGCTGTGCATGGGGTGTGTGTTTGGAACATTTTGTCACCAGCTGAGACCAAAATTCAGCGATTCTCCATCTCAGCCCAGAAAGCAGGTAGAACAAGTTTTGTGGTGCCTTTCAGCTGCCTACCGGGGTAGTGTAAAAACTACAAGAGAACTCGTTTCTGGCACCTTCCGCAGTGGAGTTTGTGCATGGGGTGTGTTTGTAACATTTTGTCACCAGCCGAGACCAAAATTCAGAGATTCCCCATCTCAGCCCAGAAAGCAGGTTAGAACATCTTTTGTGGTGCCTTTCAGCTGCCTACCGGGGTAGTGTAAAAACTACTAACAGAACTCCTTTCTGGCACCTTCCCTGGTGGAGTTGTGCATGGGGTGTGTTTGGAACATTTTGTCACCAGCCGAGACCAAAATTCAGCCATTCCCCATCTCAGCCCAGAAAGCAGGTAGAACAAGTTTTGTGGAGCCTTTCAGCTGTCTACCGGGGGTAGTGTAAAAAGTACCAGTAGAACTCGTTAATGGCACTTTGCCCGGTGGAGTTCTGCATGGGGTGTGTTTGTAACAATTTGTCACCAGCCGAGACCAAAATTCAGCCATTCCCCATCTCAGCCCAGAAAGCAGGTAGAACAAGTTTTGTGGTGCCTTTCAGCTGCCTACCGGGGTAGTGTAAAAAGTACCAGTAGAACTCCTTTCTGGCACTTTCCCCGGTGGAGTTGTGCATGGGGTGTGTTTGGAACATTTTGTCAGGAGCCGAGACCAAAATTCAGCCATTCCCCATCTCAGCCCAGAAAGCAGGTAGAACAAGTTTTGTGGTGCCTTTCAGCTGCCTACCGGGGTAGTGTAAAAACTACCAAGAGAACTCCTTTCTGGCACCTTCCGCGGTGGAGTTGTGCATGGGGTGTGTTTGGAACATTTGTCACCAGCCGAGACCAAAATTCAGCCATTCCCCATCTCAGCCCAGAAAGCAGGTAGAACATCTTTTGTGGTGCCTTTCAGGTGCTACCGGGGTAGTGTAAAAACTACTAACAGAACTCCTTTCTGGCACCTTCCCTGGTGGAGTTGTGCATGGGGTGTGTTTGGAACATATTGTCACCAGCCGAGACCAAAATTCAGTGATTCCCCATCTCAGCCCAGAAAGCAGGTAGAACAAGTTTTGTGGAGCCTTTCAGCTGTCTACCGGGGGGTAGTGTAAAAAAGTACCAGTAGAACTCGTTAATGGCACTTTCCCCGGTGGAGTTGTGCATGTGGTGTGTTTGTAACATTTTGTCAGGAGCCGAGACCAAAATTCAGCGATTCCCCATCTCAGCCCAGAAAGCAGGTAGAACAAGTTTTGTGGTGCCTTTCAGCTGCCTACCGGGGTAGTGTAAAAAGTACCAGTAGAACTCGTTTCTGGCACCTTCCCCGGTGGAGTTGTGCATGGGGTGTGTTTGTAACAATTTGTCAGGAGCCGAGACCAAAATTCAGCCATTCCCCGTCTCAGCCCAGAAAGCAGGTAGAACAAGTTTTGTGGTGCCTTTCAGCTGCCTACCGGGGTAGTGTAAAAAGTACTAACAGAACTCCTTTCTGGCACTTTCCCCGGTGGAGTTGTCCATGGGGTGTGTTTGGAACATTTTGTCTCCAGCTGAGACCAAAATTCAGCCATTCCCCATCTCAGCCCAGAAAGCAGGTAGAACAAGTTTTGTGGTGCCTTTCAGCTGCCTACCGGGGTAGTGTAAAAAGTACCAGTAGAACTCGTTAATGGCACCTTCCCCGGTGGAGTTGTGCATGGGGTGTGTTTGGAACATTTTGTCAGGAGCCGAGACCAAAAATTCAGCCATTCCCCATCTCAGCCCAGAAAGCAGGTAGAACAAGTTTTGTGGTGCCTTTCAGCTGTCTACCGGGGTAGTGTAAAAACTACCAAAAGAACTCGTTTCTGGCACCTTCCCCGGTGGAGTTGTGCATGGGGTGTGTTTGAAACATTTTGTCACCAGCCGAGACCAAAATTCAGAGATTCCCCATCTCAGCCCAGAAAGCAGGTAGAACATCTTTTGTGGTGCCTTTCAGCTGCCTACCGGGGTAGTGTAAAAACTACTAACAGAACTCCTTTCTGGCACCTTCCCTGGTGGAGTTGTGCATGGGGTGTGTTTGGAACATTTTGTCACCAGCCGAGACCAAAATTCAGCCATTCCCCATCTCAGCCCAGAAAGCAGGTAGAACAAGTTTTGTGGAGCCTTTCAGCTGTCTACCGGGGTAGTGTAAAAAGTACCAGTAGAACTCGTTAATGGCACTTTCCCCGGTGGAGTTGTGCATGGGGTGTGTTTGTAACAATTTGTCACCAGCCGAGACCAAAATTCAGCCATTCCCCATCTCAGCCCAGAAAGCAGGTAGAACAAGTTTTGCGGTGCCTTTCAGCTGCCTACCGGGGTAGTGTAAAAAGTACCAGTAGAACTCGTTTCTGGCACTTTCCCTGGTGGAGTTGTGCATGGGGTGTGTTTGGAACATTTTGTCAGGAGCCGAGTCCAAAATTCAGCCATTCCCCATCTCAGCCCAGAAAGCAGTAGAACAAGTTTTGTGGTGCCTTTCAGCTGTCTACCGGGATAGTGTAAAAACTACCAACAGAACTCGTTTCTGGCACTTTCCCCGGTGGAGTTGTGCATGGGGTGTGTTTGGAACATTTTGTCACCAGCCGAGACCAAAATTCAGCGATTCTCCATCTCAGCCCAGAAAGCAGGTAGAACAAGTTTTGTGGTGCCTTTCAGCTGCCTACCGGGGTAGTGTAAAAACTACCAAGAGAACTCGTTTCTGGCACCTTCCCCGGTGGAGTTGTGCATGGGGTGTGTTTGGAACATTTTGTCACC
The DNA here is from genome assembly GCF_023638135.1 of Falco biarmicus. Taxonomy (NCBI): domain Eukaryota; kingdom Metazoa; phylum Chordata; class Aves; order Falconiformes; family Falconidae; genus Falco; species Falco biarmicus. Next base: position 153,308 of record NW_026611776.1, read on the forward strand.
AGCCGAGACCAAAATTCAGAGATTCCCCATCTCAGCCCAGAAAGCAGGTAGAACATCTTTTGTGGTGCCTTTCAGCTGCCTACCGGGGTAGTGTAAAAACTACTAACAGAACTCCTTTCTGGCACCTTCCCTGGTGGAGTTGTGCATGGGTGTGTTTGGAACATTTTGTCACCAGCCGAGACCAAAATTCAAGCCATTCCCCATCTCAGCCCAGAAAGCAGGTAGAACAAGTTTTGTGGAGCCTTTCAGCTGTCTACCGGGGTAGTGTAAAAAGTACCAGTAGACTCGTTAATGGCACTTTCCCCGGTGGAGTTGTGCATGGGGTGTGTTTGTAACAATTTGTCACCAGCCGAGACCAAAATTCAGCCATTCCCCATCTCAGCCCAGAAAGCAGGTAGAACAAGTTTTGTGGTGCCTTTCAGCTGCCTACAGGGGTAGTGTAAAAAAGTACCAGTAGAACTCCTTTCTGGCACTTTCCCCGGTGGAGTTGTGCATGGGGTCTGTTTGGAACATTTTGTCAGGAGCCGAGACCAAAGATTCAGCGATTCCCCATCTCAGCCCAGAAAGCAGGTAGAACAAGTTTTGTGGTGACTTTCAGCTGCCTACCGGGGTAGTGTAAAAACTACTAACAGAACTCCTTTCTGGCACCTTCCGCGGTGGAGTTGTGCATGGGGTGTGTTTGGAACATTTTGTCACCAGCCGAGACCAAAAATTCAGCGATTCCCCATCTCAGCCCAGAAAGCAGGTAGAACATCTTTTGTGGTGCCTTTCAGGTGCCTACCGGGGTAGTGTAAAAACTACTAACAGAACTCCTTTCTGGCACCTTCCCCGGTGGAGTTGTGCATGGGGTTGTGTTGTGTAACAATTTGTCAGGAGCCGAGACCAAAATTCAGCCATTCCCCATCTCAGCCCAGAAAGCAGGTAGAACAAGTTTTGTGGTGACTTTCAGCTGCCTACCGGGGGTAGTGTAAAAAGTACCAGTAGAACTCGTTTCTGGCACTTTCCCTGGTGGAGTTGTGCATGGGGTGTGTTTGGAACATTTTGTCAGGAGCCGAGTCCAAAATTCAGTGATTCCCCATCTCAGCCCAGAAAGCAGGTAGAACAAGTTTTGTGGTGCCTTTCAGCTGTCTACTGGGGTAGTGTAAAAAGTACCAGTAGAACTCGTTTCTGGCACTTTCCCCGGTGGAGCTGTGCATGGGGTGTGTTTGTAACATTTTGTTACCAGCTGAGACCAAAATTCAGCCATTCCCCATCTCAGCCCAGAAAGCAGGTAGAACAAGTTTTGTGGTGCCTTTCAGCTGTCTACCGGGATAGTGTAAAAACTACCAACAGAACTCGTTTCTGGCACTTTCCCCGGTGGAGTTGTGCATGGGGTGTGTTTGGAACATTTTGTCACCAGCCGAGACCAAAATTCAGCGATTCTCCATCTCAGCCCAGAAAGCAGGTAGAACAAGTTTTGTGGTGCCTTTCAGCTGCCTACCGGGGGTAGTGTAAAACTACCAAGAGAACTCGTTTCTGGCACCTTCCGCAGTGGAGTTGTGCATGGGGTGTGTTTGTAACATTTTGTCACCAGCCGAGACCAAAATTCAGAGATTCCCCATCTCAGCCCAGAAAGCAGGTAGAACATCTTTTGTGGTGCCTTTCAGCTGCCTACCGGGGTAGTGTAAAAACTACTAACAGAACTCCTTTCTGGCACCTTCCCTGGTGGAGTTGTGCATGGGGTGTGTTTGGAACATTTTGTCAGGAGCCGAGACCAAAATTCAGCCATTCCCCAACTCAGCCCAGAAAGCAGGTAGAACAAGTTTTGTGGAGCCTTTCAGCTGTCTACCGGGGTAGTGTAAAAAGTACCAGTAGAACTCGTTAATGGCACTTTCCCCGGTGGAGTTGTGCATGGGGTGTGTTTGGAACATTTTGTCAGGAGCCGAGACCAAAATTCAGCCATTCCCCATCTCAGCCCAGAAAGCAGGTAGAACAAGTTTTGTGGTGCCTTTCAGCTGCCTACCGGGGGTAGTGTAAAAAGTACCAGTAGAACTCGTTTCTGGCAGTTTCCCCGGTGGAGTTGTGCATGGGGTGTGTTTGGAACATTTTGTCAGGAGCCGAGACCAAAATTCAGCGATTCCCCATCTCAGCCCAGAAAGCAGGTAGAACAAGTTTTGTGGTGACTTTCAGCTGCCTACCGGGGTAGTGTAAAAACTACCAAGAGAACTCCTTTCTGGCACCTTCCGCGGTGGAGTTGTGCATGGGGTGTGTTTGGAACATTTTGTCACCAGCCGAGACCAAAATTCAGCCATTCCCCCATCTCAGCCCAGAAAGCAGGTAGAACATCTTTTGTGGTGCCTTTCAGGTGCCTACCGGGGTAGTGTAAAAACTACTAACAGAACTCCTTTCTGGCACCTTCCCCGGTGGAGTTGTGCATGGGGTGTGTTTGGAACATTTTGTCAGGAGCCGAGACCAAAATTCAGCCATTCCCCATCTCAGCCCAGAAAGCAGGTAGAACAAGTTTTGTGGAGCCTTTCAGCTGTCTACCGGGGTAGTGTAAAAAGTACCAGTAGAACTCGTTAATGGCACTTTCCCCGGTGGAGTTGTGCATGCGGTGTGTTTGTAACAATTTGTCACCAGCCGAGACCAAAATTCAGCCATTCCCCATCTCAGCCCAGAAAGCAGGTAGAACAAGTTTTGTGGTGCCTTTCAGCTGCCTACCGGGGTAGTGTAAAAAGTACCAGTAGAACTCGTTTCTGGCACCTTCCCCGGTGGAGTTGTGCATGGGGTGTGTTTGTAACAATTTGTCAGGAGCCGAGACCAAAATTCAGCCATTCCCCATCTCAGCCCAGAAAGCAGGTAGAACAAGTTTTGTGGTGCCTTTCAGCTGCCTACCGGGGTAGTGTAAAAACTACCAAGAGAACTCGTTTCTGGCACCTTCCCCGGTGGAGTTGTGCAAGGGGTGTGTTTGGAACATTTTGTCTCCAGCTGAGACCAAAATTCAGCCATTCCCCATCTCAGCCCAGAAAGCAGGTAGAACAAGTTTTGTGGTGCCTTTCAGCTGCCTACCGGGGTAGTGTAAAAAGTACCAGTAGAACTCGTTAATGGCACCTTCCCCGGTGGAGTTGTGCATGGGGTGTGTTTGGAACATTTTGTCAGGAGCCGAGACCAAAATTCAGCCATTCCCCATCTCAGCCCAGAAAGCAGGTAGAACAAGTTTTGTGGTGCCTTTCAGCTGTCTACCGGGGGTAGTGTAAAAAGTACCAGTAGAACTCGTTAATGGCACCTTCCCCGGTGGAGTTGTGCATGAGGTGTGTTTGTAACAATTTGTCACCAGCCGAGACCAAAATTCAGCCATTCCCCATCTCAGCCCAGAAAGCAGGTAGAACAAGTTTTGTGGTGCCTTTCAGCTGCCTACCGGGGTAGTGTAAAAAGTACCAGTAGAACTCCTTTCTGGCACTTTCCCCGGTGGAGTTGTGCATGGGTCTGTTTGGAACATTTTGTCAGGAGCCGAGACCAAAATTCAGCGATTCCCATCTCAGCCCAGAAAGCAGGTAGAACAAGTTTTGTGGTGACTTTCAGCTGCCTACCGGGGTAGTGTAAAAACTACTAACAGAACTCCTTTCTGGCACCTTCCGCGGTGGAGTTTGTGCATGGGGTGTGTTTTTGTCACCAGCCGAGACCAAAATTCAGCCATTCCCCATCTCAGCCCAGAAAGCAGGTAGAACATCTTTTGTGGTGCCTTTCAGGTGCCTACCGGGGTAGTGTAAAAACTACTAACAGAACTCCTTCCTGGCACCTTCCCTGGTGGAGTTGTGCATGGGGGTGTGTTTGTAACAATTTGTCAGGAGCCGAGACCAAAATTCAGCCATTCCCCATCTCAGCCCAGAAAGCAGGTAGAACAAGTTTTGTGGTGCCTTTCAGCTGTCTACAGGGGTAGTGTAAAAAACTACCAAGAGAACTCGTTTCTGGCACCTTCCCCGGTGGAGTTGTGCATGGGGTGTGTTTGGAACATTTTGTCTCCAGCTGAGACCAAAATTCAGCCATTCCCCATCTCAGCCCAGAAAGCAGGTAGAACAAGTTTTGTGGTGCCTTTCAGCTGCCTACCGGGGGTAGTGTAAAAAGTACCAGTAGAACTCGTTAATGGCACCTTCCCCGGTGGAGTTGTGCATGGGGTGTGTTTTGGAACATTTTGTCAGGAGCCGAGACCAAAATTCAGCCATTCCCCATCTCAGCCCAGAAAGCAGGTAGAACAAGTTTTGTGGTGCCTTTCAGCTGCCTACCGGGGGGTAGTGTAAAAAGTACCAGTAGAACTCGTTAATGGCACCTTCCCCGGTGGAGTTGTGCATGGGGTGTGTTTTGTAACAATTTGTCACCAGCCGAGACCAAAATTCAGCGATTCCCCATCTCAGCCCAGAAAGCAGGTAGAACAAGTTTTGTGGTGCCTTTCAGCTGCCTACCGGGGGTAGTGTAAAAAGTACCAGTAGAACTCCTTTCTGGCACTTCCCCGGTGGAGTTGTGCATGGGGTCTGTTTGGAACATTTTGTCAGGAGCCGAGACCAAAATTCAGCGATTCCCCATCTCAGCCCAGAAAGCAGGTAGAACAAGTTTTGTGGTGACTTTCAGCTGCCTACCGGGGTAGTGTAAAAACTACTAACAGAACTCCTTTCTGGCACCTTCCGCGGTGGAGTTGTGCATGGGGTGTGTTTGGAACATTTTGTCACCAGCCGAGACCAAAATTCAGAGATTCCCCATCTCAGCCCAGAAAGCAGGTAGAACATCTTTTGTGGTGCCTTTCAGGTGCTACCGGGGTAGTGTAAAAACTACTAACAGAACTCCTTTCTGGCACCTTCCCTGGTGGAGTTGTGCATGGGGTGTGTTTGGAACATTTTGTCACCAGCCGAGACCAAAATTCAGCCATTCCCCATCTCAGCCCAGAAAGCAGGTAGAACAAGTTTTGTGGAGCCTTTCAGCTGTCTACCGGGGTAGTGTAAACAGTACCAGTAGAACTCGTTAATGGCACTTTCCCCGGTGGAGTTGTGCATGCGGTGTGTTTGTAACAATTTGTCACCAGCCGAGACCAAAATTCAGCCATTCCCATCTCAGCCCAGAAAGCAGGTAGAACAAGTTTTGTGGTGCCTTTCAGCTGCCTACCGGGGGTAGTGTAAAAAGTACCAGTAGAACTCGTTTCTGGCACCTTCCGCGGTGGAGTTGTGCATGGGGTGTGTTTGTAACAATTTGTCAGGAGCCGAGACCAAAATTCAGCCATTCCCCATCTCAGCCCAGAAAGCAGGTAGAACAAGTTTTGTGGTGCCTTTCAGCTGCCTACCGGGGGTAGTGTTAAAAACTACCAAGAGAACTCGTTTCTGGCACCTTCCCCGGTGGAGTTGTGCATGGGGTGTGTTTGGAACATTTTGTCTCCAGCTGAGACCAAAATTCAGCCATTCCCATCTCAGCCCAGAAAGCAGGTAGAACAAGTTTTGTGGTGCCTTTCAGCTGCCTACCGGGGGTAGTGTAAAAAGTACCAGTAGAACTCGTTAATGGCACCTTCCCCGGTGGAGTTGTGCATGGGGTGTGTTTGGAACATTTTGTCAGGAGCCGAGACCAAAATTCAGCCATTCCCCATCTCAGCCCAGAAAGCAGGTAGAACAAGTTTTGTTGTGCCTTTCAGCTGTCTACCGGGGTAGTGTAAAAAGTACCAGTAGAACTCGTTAATGGCACCTTCCCCGGTGGAGTTGTGCATGGGGTGTGTTTGTAACAATTTGTCACCAGCCGAGACCAAAATTCAGCCTTTCCCATCTCAGCCCAGAAAGCAGGTAGAACAAGTTTTGTGGTGCCTTTCAGCTGCCTACCGGGGTAGTGTAAAAAGTACCAGTAGAACTCCTTTCTGGCACTTTCCCGGTGGAGTTGTGCATGGGGTCTGTTTGGAACATTTTGTCAGGAGCCGAGACCAAAATTCAGCGATTCCCCATCTCAGCCCAGAAAGCAGGTAGAACAAGTTTTGTGGGTGACTTTCAGCTGCCTACCGGGGTAGTGTAAAAACTACTAACAGAACTCCTTTCTGGCACCTTCCGCGGTGGAGTTGTGCATGGGGTGTGTTTGGAACATTTTGTCACCAGCCGAGACCAAAATTCAGCCATTCCCCATCTCAGCCCAGAAAGCAGGTAGAACATCTTTTGTGGTGCCTTTCAGGTGCCTACCGGGGTAGTGTAAAAACTACTAACAGAACTCCTTTCTGGCACCTTCCCTGGTGGAGTTGTGCATGGGGTGTGTTTGTAACAATTTGTCAGGAGCCGAGACCAAAATTCAGCCATTCCCATCTCAGCCCAGAAAGCAGGTAGAACAAGTTTTGTGGTGCCTTTCAGCTGCCTACCGGGGTAGTGTAAAAATCTACCAAGAGAACTCGTTTCTGGCACCTTCCCCGGTGGAGTTGTGCATGGGGTGTGTTTGGAACATTTTGTCTCCAGCTGAGACCAAAATTCAGCCATTCCCCATCTCAGCCCAGAAAGCAGGTAGAACAAGTTTTGTGGTGCCTTTCAGCTGCCTACCGGGGGTAGTGTAAAAAGTACCAGTAGAACTCGTTAATGGCACCTTCCCCGGTGGAGTTGTGCATGGGTGTGTTTGGAACATTTTGTCAGGAGCCGAGGCCAAAATTCAGCCATTCCCCATCTCAGCCCAGAAAGCAGGTAGAACAAGTTTTGTGGTGCCTTTCAGCTGTCTACCGGGGGTAGTGTAAAAAGTACCAGTAGAACTCGTTAATGGCACCTTCCCCGGTGGAGTTGTGCATGGGGTGTGTTTTGTAACAATTTGTCACCAGCCGAGACCAAAATTCAGCCATTCCCCATCTCAGCCCAGAAAGCAGGTAGAACAAGTTTTGTGGTGCCTTTCAGCTGCCTACCGGGGTAGTGTAAAAAGTACCAGTAGAACTCCTTTCTGGCACTTTCCCCGGTGGAGTTGTGCATGGGGGTCCTGTTTGGAACATTTTGTCAGGAGCCGAGACCAAAATTCAGCGATTCCCCATCTCAGCCCAGAAAGCAGGTAGAACAAGTTTTGTGGTGACTTTCAGGTGCCTACCGGGGTAGTGTAAAAACTACTAACAGAACTCCTTTCTGGCACCTTCCCTGGTGGAGTTGTGCATGGGGTGTGTTTGGAACATTTTGTCACCAGCCGAGACCAAAATTCAGCCATTCCCCATCTCAGCCCAGAAAGCAGGTAGAACAAGTTTTGTGGAGCCTTTCAGCTGTCTACCGGGGGTAGTGTAAAAAGTACCAGTAGAACTCGTTAATGGCACTTTCCCCGGTGGAGTTGTGCATGGGGTGTGTACGTAACATTTTGTCACCAGCCGAGACCAAAATTCAGCGATTCCCCCATCTCAGCCCAGAAAGCAGGTAGAACAAGTTTTGTGGTGCCTTTCAGCTGCCTACCGGGGTAGTGTAAAAAGTTCCAGCAGAACTCGTTTCTGGCACCTTCCCCGGTGGAGTTGTGCATGGGGTGTGTTTGTAACAATTTGTCACCAGCCGAGACCAAAATTCAGCGATTCCCCATCTCAGCCCAGAAAGCAGGTAGAACAAGTTTTGTGGTGCCTTTCAGCTGCCTACCGGGGTAGTGTAAAAAGTACCAGTAGAACTCGTTTCTGGCACCTTCCCCGGTGGAGTTGTGCATGGGGTGTGTTTGGAACAATTTGTCAGGAGCCGAGGCCAAAATTCAGCCATTCCCCATCTCAGCCCAGAAAGCAGGTAGAACAAGTTTTGTGGTGCCTTTCAGCTGCCTACCGGGGTAGTGTAAAAAGTACCAGTAGAACTCGTTAATGGCACTTTCCCGGTGGAGTTGTGGCATGGGGGTGTGTTTGTAACAATTTGTCACCAGCCGAGACCAAAATTCAGCCATTCCCCATCTCAGCCCAGAAAGCAGGTAGAACAAGTTTTGTGGTGCCTTTCAGCTGCCTACCGGGGTAGTGTAAAAAGTACCAGTAGAACTCGTAATGGCACTTTCCCCGGTGGAGTTGTGCATGGGGTGTGTTTGGAACATTTTGTCAGGAGCCGAGACCAAAATTCAGCGATTCCCCATCTCAGCCCAGAAAGCAGGTAGAACAAGTTTTGTGGTGACTTTCTGCTGCCTACCGGGGGTAGTGTAAAAACTACTAACAGAACTCCTTTCTGGCACCTTCCGCGGTGGAGTTGTGCATGGGGTGTGTTTGGAACATTTTGTCACCAGCCCGAGACCAAAATTCAGCCATTCCCATCTCAGCCCAGAAAGCAGGTAGAACATCTTTTGTGGTGCCTTTCAGGTGCCTACCGGGGGTAGTGTAAAAACTACTAACAGAACTCCTTTCTGGCACCTTCCACGGTGGAGTTGTGCATGGGGTGGTGTTTGGAACATTTTGTCACCAGCCGAGACCAAAATTCAGCGATTCCCCATCTCAGCCCAGAAAGCAGGTAGAACAAGTTTTGTGGAGCCTTTCAGCTGTCTACCGGGGTAGTGTAAAATGTACCAGTAGAACTCGTTAATGGCACTTTCCCCGGTGGAGTTGTGCATGGGGTGTGTTTGGAGCATTTTGTCACCAGCCGAGACCCAAAATTCAGCCATTCCCCATCTCAGCCCAGAAAGCAGGTAGAACAAGTTTTGTGGTGCCTTTCAGCTGCCTACCGGGGGTAGTGTAAAAAGTACCAGCAGAACTCGTTTCTGGCACCTTCCGCGGTGGCAGTTGTGCATGGGGTGTGTTTGTAACAATTTGTCAGGAGCCGAGACCAAAATTCAGCCATTCCCCATCTCAGCCCAGAAAGCAGGTAGAACAAGTTTTGTGGTGCCTTTCAGCTGCCTACCGGGGGTAGTGTAAAAAGTACCAAGAGAACTCCTTTCTGGCACCTTCCCCGGTGGAGTTGTGCATGGGGTGTGTTTGGAACATTTTGTCTCCAGCTGAGACCAAAATTCAGCCATTCCCCATCTCAGCCCAGAAAGCAGGTAGAACAAGTTTTGTGGTGCCTTTCAGCTGCCTACCGGGGTAGTGTAAAAAGTACCAGTAGAACTCGTTAATGGCACCTTCCCCGGTGGAGTTGTGCATGGGGTGTGTTTGGAACATTTTGTCAGGAGCCGAGACCAAAATTCAGCCATTCCCCATCTCAGCCCAGAAAGCAGGTAGAACAAGTTTTGTGGTGCCTTTCAGCTGTCTACCGGGGTAGTGTAAAAACTACCAAAAGAACTCGTTTCTGGCACCTTCCCCGGTGGAGTTGTGCATGGGGTGTGTTTGGAACATTTTGTCACCAGCCGAGACCAAAATTCAGAGATTCCCCATCTCAGCCCAGAAAGCAGGTAGAACATCTTTTGTGGTGCCTTTCAGCTGCCTACCGGGGTAGTGTAAAAAGTACCAGTAGAACTCGTTAATGGCACTTTCCCCGGTGGAGTTGTGCATGGGGTGTGTTTGTAACAATTTGTCACCAGCCGAGACCAAAATTCAGCCATTCCCCATCTCAGCCCAGAAAGCAGGTAGAACAAGTTTTGTGGTGACTTTCAGCTGCCTACCGGGGGTAGTGTAAAAACTACTAACAGAACTCCTTTCTGGCACCTTCCGCGGTGGAGTTGTGCATGGGGGTGTGTTTGGAACATTTTGTCACCAGCCGAGACCAAAATTCAGAGATTCCCCATCTCAGCCCAGAAAGCAGGTAGAACATCTTTTGTGGTGCCTTTCAGGTGCCTACCGGGTAGTGTAAAAACTACTAACAGAACTCCTTTCTGGCACCTTCCCTGGTGGAGTTGTGCATGGGTGTGTTTGGAACATTTTGTCACCAGCCGAGACCAAAATTCAGCCATTCCCCATCTCAGCCCAGAAAGCAGGTAGAACAAGTTTTGTGGAGCCTTTCAGCTGTCTACCGGGGTAGTGTAAAAAGTACCAGTAGAACTCGTTAATGGCACTTTCCCCGGTGGAGTTGTGCATGCGGTGTGTTTGGAACATTTTGTCACCAGCCGAGACCAAAATTCAGCGATTCCCCATCTCAGCCCAGAAAGCAGGTAGAACAAGTTTTGTGGTGCCTTTCAGCTGCCTACCGGGGTAGTGTAAAAAGTTCCAGCAGAACTCGTTAATGGCACTTTCCCCGGTGGAGTTGTGCATGGGGTGTGTTTGGAGCATTTTGTCACCAGCCGAGACCAAAATTCAGCCATTCCCCATCTCAGCCCAGAAAGCAGGTAGAACAAGTTTTGTGGTGCCTTTCAGCTGCCTACCGGGGTAGTGTAAAAAGTACCAGTAGAACTCGTTTCTGGCACCTTCCCGGTGGAGTTGTGCATAGGGTGTGTTTGTAACAATTTGTCAGGAGCCGAGACCAAAATTCAGCCATTCCCCATCTCAGCCCAGAAAGCAGGTAGAACAAGTTTTGTGGTGCCTTTCAGCTGCCTACCGGGGTAGTGTAAAAACTACCAAGAGAACTCGTTTCTGGCACTTTCCCCGGTGGAGTTGTGCATGGGGTGTGTTTTGGAACATTTTGTCTCCAGGTGAGACCAAAATTCAGCCATTCCCCATCTCAGCCCAGAAAGCAGGTAGAACAAGTTTTGTGGTGCCTTTCAGCTGCCTACCGGGGTAGTGTAAAAAGTACCAGTAGAACTCGTTAATGGCACCTTCCCCGGTGGAGTTGTGCATGGGGTGTGTTTGGAACATTTTGTCAGGAGCCGAGACCAAAATTCAGCCATTCCCCATCTCAGCCCAGAAAGCAGGTAGAACAAGTTTTGTGGTGCCTTTCAGCTGTCTACCGGGGGTAGTGTAAAAAGTACCAGTAGAACTCGTTAATGGCACCTTCCCCGGTGGGAGTTGTGCATGGGGTGTGTTTGTAACAATTTGTCACCAGCCGAGACCAAAATTCAGCCATTCCCCATCTCAGCCCAGAAAGCAGGTAGAACAAGTTTTTGTGGTGCCTTTCAGCTGCCTACCGGGGTAGTGTAAAAAGTACCAGTAGAACTCCTTTCTGGCACTTTCCCCGGTGGAGTTGTGCATGGGGTCTGTTTGGAACATTTTGTCAGGAGCCGAGACCAAATTCAGCGATTCCCCATCTCAGCCCAGAAAGCAGGTAGAACAAGTTTTGTGGTGACTTTCAGCTGCCTACCGGGGTAGTGTAAAAACTACTAACAGAACTCCTTTCTGGCACCTTCCGCGGTGGAGTTGTGCATGGGGTGTGTTTTGGAACATTTTGTCACCAGCCGAGACCAAAATTCAGCCATTCCCCATCTCAGCCCAGAAAGCAGGTAGAACAAGTTTTGTGGTGCCTTTCAGGTGCCTACCGGGGTAGTGTAAAAACTACTAACAGAACTCCTTTCTGGCACCTTCCCCGGTGGAGTTGTGCATGGGGTGTGTTTGTAACAATTTGTCAGGAGCCGAGACCAAAATTCAGCCATTCCCCATCTCAGCCCAGAAAGCAGGTAGAACAAGTTTTGTGGTGCCTTTCAGCTGCCTACCGGGGTAGTGTAAAAACTACCAAGAGAACTCGTTTCTGGCACCTTCCCCGGTGGAGTTGTGCATGGGGTGTGTTTGGAACATTTTGTCTCCAGCTGAGACCAAAATTCAGCCATTCCCCATCTCAGCCCAGAAAGCAGGTAGAACAAGTTTTGTGGTGCCTTTCAGCTGCCTAGCGGGGTAGTGTAAAAAGTACCAGTAGAACTCGTTAATGGCACCTTCCCCGGTGGAGTTGTGCATGGGGTGTGTTTGGAACATTTTGTCAGGAGCCGAGGCCAAAATTCAGCATTCCCCATCTCAGCCCAGAAAGCAGGTAGAACATCTTTTGTGGTGCCTTTCAGCTGCCTACCGGGGTAGTGTAAAAAGTACCAGTAGAACTCGTTAATGGCACTTTCCCCGGTGGAGTTGTGCATGGGGTGTGTTTGTAACAATTTGTCACCAGCCGAGACCAAAATTCAGCGATTCCCCATCTCAGCCCAGAAAGCAGGTAGAACAAGTTTTGTGGTGACTTTCAGCTGCCTACCGGGGTAGTGTAAAAACTACTAACAGAACTCCTTTCTGGCACCTTCCGCGGTGGAGTTGTGCATGGGGTGTGTTTGGAACATTTTGTCACCAGCCGAGACCAAAATTCAGAGATTCCCCATCTCAGCCCAGAAAGCAGGTAGAACATCTTTTGTGGTGCCTTTCAGGTGCCTACCGGGGTAGTGTAAAAACTACTAACAGAACTCCTTTCTGGCACCTTCCCTGGTGGAGTTGTGCATGGGGTGTGTTTGGAACATTTTGTCACCAGCCGAGACCAAAATTCAGCCATTCCCCATCTCAGCCCAGAAAGCAGGTAGAACAAGTTTTGTGGAGCCTTCAGCTGTCTACCGGGGTAGTGTAAAAAGTACCAGTAGAACTCGTTAATGGCACTTTCCCCGGTGGAGTTGTGCATGCGGTGTGTTTGGAACATTTTGTCACCAGCCGAGACCAAAATTCAGCGATTCCCCATCTCAGCCCAGAAAGCAGGTAGAACAAGTTTTGTGGTGCCTTTCAGCTGCCTACCGGGGTAGTGTAAAAAGTTCCAGCAGAACTCGTTAATGGCACTTTCCCCCGGTGGAGTTGTGCATGGGGTGTGTTTGGAGCATTTTGTCACCAGCCGAGACCAAAATTCAGCCATTCCCCATCTCAGCCCAGAAAGCAGGTAGAACAAGTTTTGTGGTGCCTTTCAGCTGCCTACCGGGGTAGTGTAAAAAGTACCAGTAGAACTCGTTTCTGGCACCTTCCCCGGTGGAGTTGTGCATAGGGTGTGTTTGTAACAATTTGTCAGGAGCCGAGACCAAAATTCAGCCATTCCCCATCTCAGCCCAGAAAGCAGGTAGAACAAGTTTTGTGGTGCCTTTCAGCTGTCTACCGGGGTAGTGTAAAAAGTACCAGTAGAACTCGTTAATGGCACCTTCCCCGGTGGAGTTGTGCATGGGGTGTGTTTGTAACAATTTGTCACCAGCCGAGACCAAAATTCAGCCATTCCCCATCTCAGCCCAGAAAGCAGGTAGAACAAGTTTTGTGGTGCCTTTCAGCTGCCTACCGGGGTAGTGTAAAAAGTACCAGTAGAACTCCTTTCTGGCACTTTCCCCGGTGGAGTTGTGCATGGGGTCTGTTTGGAACATTTTGTCAGGAGCCGAGACCAAAATTCAGCGATTCCCCATCTCAGCCCAGAAGGGTCTGTTTGGAACATTTTGTCAGGAGCCCGAGACCAAAATTCAGCGATTCCCCATCTCAGCCCAGAAAGCAGGGTAGAACAAGTTTTGTGGTGACTTTCAGCTGCCTACCGGGGGTAGTGTAAAAACTACTAACAGAACTCCTTTCTGGCACCTTCCGCGGTGGAGTTGTGCATGGGGGTGTGGTTTGGAACATTTTGTCACCAGCCGAGACCAAAATTCAGCCATTCCCCATCTCAGCCCAGAAAGCAGGTAGAACAAGTTTTGTGGTGCCTTTTCAGGTGCCTACCGGGGTAGTGTAAAAACTACTACAGAACTCCTTTCTGGCACCTTCCCTGGTGGAGTTGTGCATGTGGGTGTGTTTGTAACAATTTGTCAGGAGCCGAGACCAAAATTCAGCCATTCCCCATCTCAGCCCAGAAAGCAGGTTAGAACAAGTTTTGTGGTGCCTTTCAGCTGCCTACCGGGGTAGTGTAAAAAACTACCAAGAGAACTCGTTTCTGGCACCTTCCCCGGTGGAGTTGTGCATGGGGGTGTGTTTGGAACATTTTGTCTCCAGCTGAGACCAAAATTCAGCCATTCCCCATCTCAGCCCAGAAAGCAGGTAGAACAAGTTTTGTGGTGCCTTTCAGCTGCCTAGCGGGGTAGTGTAAAAAAGTACCAGTAGAACTCGTTAATGGCACCTTCCCCGGTGGAGTTGTGCATGGGGTGTGTTTTGGAACATTTTTGTCAGGAGCCGAGGCCAAAATTCAGCCATTCCCCATCTCAGCCCAGAAAGCAGGTAGAACAAGTTTTGTGGTGCCTTTCAGCTGTCTACCGGGGTAGTGTAAAAAGTACCAGTAGAACTCGTTTAATGGCACCTTCCCCGGTGGAGTTGTGCATGGGGTGTGTTTGTAACAATTTGTCACCAGCCGAGACCAAAATTCAGCCATTCCCCATCTCAGCCCAGAAAGCAGGGTTAGAACAAGTTTTGTGGTGCCTTTCAGCTGCCTACCGGGGTAGTGTAAAAAGTACCAGTAGAACTCGTTAATGGCACCTTCCCCGGTGGAGTTGTGCATGGGGTGTGTTTGTAACAATTTGTCAGGAGCCGAGACCAAAATTCAGCCATTCCCCATCTCAGCCCAGAAAGCAGGGTAGAACAAGTTTTGTGGTGCCTTTCAGCTGCCTACCGGGGGTAGTGTAAAAACTACTAACAGAACTCCTTTCTGGCACCTTCCGCGGTGGAGTTGTGCATGGGGGTGTGTTTGGAACATTTTGTCACCAGCCGAGACCAAAATTCAGCGATTCCCCATCTCAGCCCAGAAAGCAGGTAGAACATCTTTTGTGGTGCCTTTCAGGTGCCTACCGGGGGGGGTAGTGTAAAAACTACTAACAGAACTCCTTTCTGGCACCTTCCCTGGTGGAGTTGTGCATGGGGTGTGTTTGGAACATTTTGTCACCAGCCGAGACCAAAATTCAGCCATTCCCCATCTCAGCCCAGAAAGCAGGTAGAACAAGTTTTGTGGAGCCTTTCAGCTGTCTACCGGGTGTAGTGTAAAAAGTAACCAGTAGAACTCGTTAATGGCACTTTCCCCGGTGGAGTTGTGCATGGGGTGTGTTTGTAACAATTTGTCACCAGCCGAGACCAAAATTCAGCGATTCCCCATCTCAGCCCAGAAAGCAGGTAGAACAAGTTTTGTGGTGCCTTTCAGCTGCCTACCGGGGGTAGTGTAAAAAAGTTCCAGCAGAACTCGTTTCTGGCACCTTCCCCGGTGGAGTTGTGCATGGGGTGTGTTTGTAACAATTTGTCAGGGAGCCGAGACCAAAATTCAGCCATTCCCCATCTCAGCCCAGAAAGCAGGTAGAACAAGTTTTGTGGTGCCTTTCAGCTGCCTACCGGGGGTAGTGTAAAAACTACCAAGAGAACTCGTTTCTGGCACCTTCCCCGGTGGAGTTGTGCATGGGGTGTGTTTGGAACATTTTGTCTCCAGCTGAGACCAAAATTCAGCCATTCCCCATCTCAGCCCAGAAAGCAGGTAGAACAAGTTTTGTGGTGCCTTTCAGCTGCCTACCGGGGTAGTGTAAAAAGTACCAGTAGAACTCGTTAATGGCACCTTCCCCGGTGGAGTTGTGCATGGGGTGTGTTTGGAACATTTTGTCAGGAGCAGAGACCAAAATTCAGCCCATTCCCCATCTCAGCCCAGAAAGCAGGTAGAACAAGTTTTGTGGTGCCTTTCAGCTGCCTACCGGGGTAGTGTAAAAAAGTACCAGTAGAACTCCTTTCTGGCACTTTCCCCGGTGGAGTTGTGCATGGGGTCTGTTTGGAACATTTTGTCAGGAGCCGAGACCAAAATTCAGCCATTCCCCATCTCAGCCCAGAAAGCAGGTAGAACAAGTTTTGTGGAGCCTTTCAGCTGTCTACTGGGGGTAGTGTAAAAAGTACCAGTAGAACTCGTTTCTGGCACTTTCCCCGGTGGAGTTGTGCATGGGGTGTGTGTTTGGAATATTTTTTCAGGAGCCGAGTCCAAAATTCAGTGATTCCCCATCTCAGCCCAGAAAGCAGGTTAGTAGAACAAGTTTTGTGGTGCCTTTCAGCTGTCTACTGGGGGTAGTGTAAAAAGTACCAGTAGAACTCGTTTCTGGCACTTTCCCCCGGTGGAGCTGTGCATGGGGTTGTGTTTGTAACATTTTGTTACCAGCTGAGACCAAAATTCAGCCATTCCCCATCTCAGCCCAGAAAGCAGGTTAGAACAAGTTTTGTGGGTGCCTTTCAGCTGTCTACCGGGATAGTGTAAAAACTACCAAGAGAACTCGTTTCTGGCACTTTCCCCGGTGGAGTTGTGCATGGGGTGTGTTTGGAACATTTTGTCACCAGCCGAGACCAAAAATTCAGCGATTCTCCATCTCAGCCCAGAAAGCAGGTAGAACAAGTTTTGTGGTGCCTTTCAGCTGCCTACCGGGGTAGTGTAAAAACTACCAAGAGAACTCGTTTCTGGCACCTTCCGCAGTGGAGTTGTGCATGGGGTGTGTGTTTGTAACATTTTGTCACCAGCCGAGACCAAAATTCAGAGATTCCCCATCTCAGCCCCAGAAAGCAGGTAGAACATCTTTTGTGGTGCCTTTCAGCTGCCTACCGGGGTAGTGTAAAAACTACTAACAGAACTCGTTTCTGGCACCTTCCGCAGTGGAGTTGTGCATGGGGTGTGTTTGGAACATTTTGTCACCAGCTGAGGCCTAAATTCAGCCATTCCCCATCTCAGCCCAGAAAGCAGGTAGAACAAGTTTTGTTGGTGCCTTTCAGCTGCCTACCGGGGTAGTGTAAAAACTACCAAGAGAACTCGTTTCTGGGCACTTTCCCCGGTGGAGTTGTGCATGGGGTGTGTTTGGAACATTTTGTCACCAGCCGAGACCAAAATTCAGCCATTCCCCATCTCAGCCCAGAAAGCAGGTAGAACATCTTTTGTGGTGCCTTTCAGGTGCCTACCGGGGGTAGTGTAAAAAACTACTAACAGAACTCCTTTCTGGGCACCTTTCCCTGGTGGAGTTGTGCATGGGGTGTGTTTGGAACATTTTGTCACCAGCCGAGACCAAAATTCAGCCATTCCCCATCTCAGCCCAGAAAGCAGGTAGAACAAGTTTTGTGGAGCCTTTCAGCTTGTCTACCGGGGGTAGTGTAAACAGTACCAGTAGAAACTCGTTAATGGCACTTTCTCCCGGTGGAGTTGTGCATGCGGTGTGTTTTGTAACAATTTGTCACCAGCCGAGACCAAAATTCAAGCGATTCCCCATCTCAGCCCAGAAAGCAGGTAGAACAAGTTTTGTGGTGCCTTTCAGCTGCCTACCGGTGGGTAGTGTAAAAAGTACCAGTAGAACTCGTTTCTGGCACCTTCCCCGGTGGAGTTTGTGCATGGGGTGTGTTTGTAACAATTTGTCAGGAGCCGAGACCAAAATTCAGCCATTCCCCATCTCAGCCCAGAAAGCAGGTAGAACAAGTTTTGTGGTGCCTTTCAGCTTGCCTACCGGTGGTAGTGTAAAAACTACCAAGAGAACTCGTTTCTGGCACCTTCCCCGGTGGAGTTGTGCATGGGGTGTGTTTGGAACATTTTGTCTCCAGCTGAGACCAAAATTCAGCCATTCCCCATCTCAGCCCAGAAAGCAGGTAGAACAAGTTTTTGTGGTGCCGTTTCAGCTGCCTACCGGGGTAGTGTAAAAAGTACCAGTAGAACTCGTTTCTGGCACCTTCCCCGGTGGAGTTGTGCATGGGGTGTGTTTGGAACAATTTGTCACCAGCCGAGACCAAAATTCAGCCATTCCCCATCTCAGCCCAGAAAGCAGGTAGAACAAGTTTTGTGGGTGCCTTTCAGCTGCCTACCGGGGGTAGTGTAAAAAGTACCAGTAGAACTCCTTTCTGGCACTTTCCCCGGTTGGAGTTGTGCATGGGGTTCTGTTTGGAACATTTTGTCAGGAGCCGAGACCAAAAATTCAGCCATTCCCCATCTCAGCCCAGAAAGCAGGTAGAACAAGTTTTGTGGAGCCTTTCAGCTGTCTACTGGGGGTAGTGTAAAAAAGTACCAGTAGAACTCGTTTCTGGCACTTTCCCCGGTGGAGTTGTGCATGGGGTGTGTTTGGAACATTTTTTCAGGAGCCGAGTCCAAAATTCAGTGATTCCCCATCTCAGCCCTAGAAAGCAGGTAGAACAAGTTTTGTGGTGCCTTTCAGCTGTCCTACTGGGGTAGTGTAAAAAGTACCAGTAGAACTCGTTTTCTGCACTTTCCCCGGTGGAGCTGTGCATGGGGTGTGTTTGTAACATTTTGTTACCAGCTGAGACCAAAATTCAGCCATTCCCCATCTCAGCCCAGAAAGCAGGTAGAACAAGTTTTGTGGTGCCTTTCAGCTGTCTACCGGGATAGTGTAAAAAACTACCAACAGAACTCGTTTCTGGCACTTTCCCCGGGTGGAGTTGTGCATGGGGTGTGTTTGGGAACATTTTGTCACCAGCCGAGACCAAAATTCAGCGATTCTCCATCTCAGCCTCAGAAAAGCAGGTAGAACAATGTTTTGCGGTGCCTTTCAGCTGCCTACCGGGGGTAGTGTAAAAAAGTAACCAGTAGAACTCGTTTCTGGCACTTTCCCTGGTGGAGTTGTGCATGGGGTGTGTTTATGGAACATTTTGTCAGGGAGCCGAGACCAAAATTCAGTGATTCCCCATCTCAGCCCAGAAAGCAGGTAGAACAAGTTTTGTGGTGCCTTTCAGCTGTCTACTGGGGTAGTGTAAAAAGTACCAGTAGAACTCGTTTCTGGCACTTTCCCTGGTGGAGTTGTGCATGGGGGTGTGTTTGTAACATTTTGTTACCAGCTGAGACCAAAATTCAGCCATTCCCCATCTCAGCCCAGAAAGCAGGTAGAACAAGTTTTTGTGGTGCCT